>NC_067489.1:17543719-17843719 GCF_947179515.1 Apodemus sylvaticus
GTATTTCTAATACTTACGTATTTGTTTTTACTCTGCAACACTGTATTTCCATATAACGTGGAATTCTTACATATTCTTTCGAGAGAAAACTCTCCTCTGCATTCTCTTTTAAGGCTGGACACTTAGACATACACGCAACACCAAAGCTTTTCGAGTTACAAAGTTTTGTTTAGGAAAAACAAGATAATTTCGCACGATGCGTGATTTCCTTAAAACGTGGTATTCTGACATATTCATTCGAGAGAAAACTCTCCTGGGCGTTCTCTTTTGAGCCTTCACGCTTAGTCATACACGCAACACCAAATCTTTTCGAGTTACAACGTGTTGTTTAGGAAAAACAAGATAATTTTGCATGATGCGGGATTTACTAAAAATGTGGTATTCTGATATCTTTTTTTCGAGAGAAAACTCTCCTGTGCGTTCTCTTTTGAGGCTACAACTTAGACATACACGCAACACCAAATCTTTTCGAGTTACAACGTGTTGTTTAGGAAAAACAAGATAATTTTGCACGATGCGTTATTTCTTCTTGTAAAGTTTAAGTATTTCCTATATTTGTCTTTACGCTGCAACACTGTATTTCCTTATAGCATGGTATTCTTACATATTCTTTCGAGAAAAAACTCTCCTGTGCATTATCTTTTGAGGCTGCACGCTTAGACATACACACAACACCAAATCTTTTCGAGGTACCACTTGTTGTTTAGGAAAAACAAGATTGTTTCGCACAATGCGGCATTTCCTTAAAACGTGATATTCTGACATATTTTTTCGACAGAAAACTCTCCTGTGCATTCTCTTTTGAGGCTACACGCTTAGTCATACATGCAACACCAAATCTTTTCGAGTTACCACGTGTTGTTTAGGAAAAACAAGATAATTTTGCACGATGCGTTATTTCTTCTCATAAAGATTAAGTATTTCTAATACGTACGTATTTGTTTTTACTCTACAACACTGTATTTCCTTATAACGTGGAATTCTTACTTATTCTTTCGAGAGAAAACACTCCTCTGCGTTCTCTTTTAACGATGCACACTTAGACATACACGCAACACCAAAGCATTTCTAGTTACAAAGTGTTGTTTAGGAAAAACAAGATAATTTCGCATGATACTTGATTTCCTTAAAACGTGGTATTCTGACATATTCATTCGAGAGAAAACTCTCCTGGGCGTTCTCTTTTGAGCCTTCATGCTTAGTCATACACGCAACACCAAATCATTTCGAGTTACAACGTGTTGTTTAGGAAAAACAAGAAAATTTTGCATTATGCGTTATTTCTTCTCGTAAAGTTTAAGTATTTCTAATACATACATATTTGTCTTTAATCTGCAACACTGTATTTCCTTGTAACGAGGTATTCTTACATATTCTTTTGAGAGAAAACTCTCCTGTGCATTCTCTTCTGAGGCTACACACTTAGACATACACGCAACACCAAAGATTTTCGAGTTAAACCGGGTTGTTTAGGAAAAAACAAGATAATTTCGCACGATGCGGGATTTCCTTAAAACGTGGTATTCTGACATATTCATTCGAGAGAAAACTCTCCTGTGTGTTCTCTTTTGAGGCTACATGTTTAGACATACACGCAACACCAAATCTTTTCGAGTTACAACCTGTTGTTTAGGAAATACAAGATAATTTTGTACGATGCGTTATTTCTTCTCCTATAGCTTAAGTATTTCCTATACGTACGCATTTGTCTTTACTCTGCGACAGTGTATTTCCTTATAACGTGGTATTCTTACATATTCTTTCGAGAGAAAACTCTCCTGTGCATTCTCTTTTGAAGCTGCACCCTTAGACATACACGCAACACCAAAGCTTTCTGAGGTACAAAGTGTTGTATAGGAAATACAAGATAATTTTGTACAATGCGTTATTTCTTCTCGTAAAGTTTCGAGAGTTTCGAGAGAAAACTCTCCTGTGCGTACACATTTAAGGCAACACGCTTAGACATACACGCAACACCAAAGCTTTTCGAGCTACAACGTGTTGTTTAGTAAAAACAAGATAATTTCGCACGATGCGGGATTTCCTTAAAACGTGGTATTCTGACATATTTTTGGAGAGAAAATTCTCCTGTGCGTTCTCTTTTCAGGCTACCCATTTACACATACACACAACACCAAATTTCTTCGAGTTACAACGTTTTGTTTAGGAAATACAAGATAATTTTTTACGATGCGTTAATTCTTCTTGTAAAGTTTAAGTATTTCTAATACTTAAGTATTTGTCTTTACTCTGCAACACTGTATTTCCTTGTAACGTGTTATTGTGGTATTCTTACGTATTCTTTCGAGAGAAAACTCTCCTCTGCGTTCTCTTTTGATGCTACATGCTTAGCCATACACGCAACACCAACGCCTTTCGAGTTACAACATGTTGTTTAAGAAAAACAAGATAATTTCGCACGAAGCGGGATTTCCTTAAAACGTGGTATTCTGACATATTTTTTCGAGTGAAAACTCCCCTGTGCGTTCTCTTTTGAGGCTACATGCTTAGACATACACGCCACTTCAATTCTTTTCAAGTTACAACGTGTTGTTTAGGAAATACAAGATAATTTTGTACCATGCGTTATTTCTTCTCTTAAAGTTTAAGTGTTTCTAATATGTACGTATTTGTCTTTACTCTGCAAAACTGTATTTCCTTTTAACGTGGTATTCTTACATATACTTGCGAGAGAAAACTCTCCTGTGCATTCTATTTTTGAGGCTACATGCTTAGACATACACGCAACACCAAAGCTTTTCGAGTTACAGCATGTTGTTTAGGAAAAACAAGATAATTTTGCACGATGCAGGATTTCCTTAAAACGTGGTATTCTGACATATTTTTTCGAGAGAACACTCCTGTGCGTTCTCTTTTGAGGCTACAAGCTTAGACATACACGCAACATCAAATCCTTTCGAGTTACAACGTATTGTTTAGGAAAAACAAGATAATTTTGCACGATGCGTTATTTCTTCTTGTAAAGTTTAAGTATTTCTAATACGTACGTATTTGTCTTTACTCTGCAAGACTATATTTCCTTATAACGTGGTATTCTTACATATTCTTTCGAGAGAAAACTCTCCTGTGCGTTCTATTTGAGGCTACACACTTACACATACACGCAACACCAAAGATTTTCGAGTTAAACCGTGTTGTTTAGGAAAAAACAAGGTAATTTCACACGATGCGGGATTTCCTAAAAACGTGGTATTCTGACATATTTTTTCGATAGAAAATTCTCCTGTGGGTTCTCTTTTGAAACTACATGTTTAGACATACACGCAACACCAAATCTTTCGAGTTACAACGTGTTGTTTATGGAATACAAGATAATTTTGTACGATGCCTTATTTATTCTCGTAAAGTTTAAGTATTTCCTATACTTAAGTATTTGTCTTTATTCTGCAACACTGTATTTCCTTATAACGTGGTATTCTTACATATTCTTTCAGAGAAAACTCTCCTGTGTGTTCTCTTTTGAGGCTGCACCCTTAGACATACACGCAACACCAAAGCTTTTCGAGTTACAACGTGTTGTATAGGAAATACAAGGTAATTTTGTACGATGCTTTATTTCTTCTCGTAATGTTTAAGTATTTCTAATACTTACATATTTGTTTTTACTCTGCAACACTGTATTTCCTTATAACGTGAAATTCTTACATATTCTTTCGAGAGAAAACTCTCCTCTGAGTTCTCTTTTAAGGCTGCACACTTAGACATACACGCAGCACCAAAGCTATTCGAGTTACAATGTGTTGTTTAGGAAAAACAAGATAATTTTGCACAATGCATTATTTCTTCTCGCAAAGTTTAAGAATTTCTAATACGTATGTATTTGTCTTTACCCTGCAACACTGTATTTCCTTGTAACATGGTATTCTTACATATTCTTTGGAGAGAAAACTCTCCTGTGCGTTCTCCTGTGAGGCTACACACTTAGACATAGACGTAACACCAAAGCTATTCGAGTTACAACGTGTTGTTTAGGAAAAACAAGATATTTTCGCACGATGCGGCATTTCCTAAAAACGAGTTGCTCTGACTTATTTTTTCGAGACACAACTCTCCTGTCCATTCTCTTTTGAGCATACAAGCATAGACATACACACAACACCAAATCTTTTCGAGTTACAACGTGTTGTTTAGGAAAAACAAGATAATTCTGCACGATGCGTTATTTCTCCTCGTGAAGTTTAAGTATTTCCTATATGTAGGTATTTATCTTTATGCTGCAACACTGTATTTCCATATTACGTGGTATTCATACATATTCTTTCGAGAGAAAACTCTCCTGTGCATTCTCTTTTGAGGCTGCACCCTTAGACATACACGCAACACCAAACCTTTTCGAGTTCCAACGTTTTGTATAGGAAATACAAGATAATTTTTTATTATGAATTATTTCTTCTCGTAAAGTTTAAGTATTTCTAATACGTACGTATTTGTATTTAATCTGCAACACTGTATTTCCTTATAACGTAGCATTCTTACATATTCTTTTGAGAGAAAACTCTCCTGTGCATTCTGTTCTGAGGCTGGACGCTTAGACATACAAGCAACACCAAAGCTTTTAGAGTTACAACGTGTTGTTTAGGAAAAAGAAGATAATTTCGCACGATGCGGGATTTCCTTAAAATGTGGTATTCTGAAATATTTTTTTCGAGAGAAAACTCTCCTGTGCGTTCCATTTTGAGGCTACAAGCTTAGACATACAAACAACACCAAATCTTTGCGAGTTACAACATGTTGTTGAGGAAAAACAAGATAATTTTGCATGATGCGGGATTTCCTAAAAACGTGGTATTCTGACATATTCATTTGAGAGAAAACTCTCCTGGGCATTCTCTTTTGAGCCTCCACGTTTAGTCATACTCGCAACACCAAATTCTTTGCGTTACAACGTGTTGTTTAGGAAAAACAAGATAATTTTGCATGATGCGTTATTTCTTCTCGTAATGTTTAAGTATTTCTAATACGTACGTAATTGTCTTTACTCTGCAATACTGTATTTGCTTATAATGTGGTATTCTTAGATATTCTTTCAAGAGAAATCTCTCCTGTGCGTTCTCTTTTGAGGCTACACGCTTAGACATACACGCAACTCCAGAGCTTTTCAAGTTACAACATGTTGTTTAGGAAAAACAAGATAATTTCGCACGATGTGCGATTTCCTTAAACGGGGTATTCTGACATGTTTTTTCGAGAGAAATCTCTCCTGTATGTTTTCTTTTGAGGCTAGAAGCTTAGACATACACGCAATACCAAATCTTTTCGAGTTACAACATGTTATTTAGGAAAAACAAGATAATTTTGCACGATGTGTTATTTCTTCTCATAAAGTTTAAATATTTCCAATATGTACGGATTTCTCTTTAATATGCAACTATGTATTTTCTTATAACGTGGTATTCTTACATATTCTTTCGAGTGAAAACTCTCCTGTGCATTCTCTATTGAGGCTACACGCTTAGAGATACATGCAACACCAAAGCTTTTCGAGTTAAAATATGTTGTTAAGGAAAAACAAGATAATTTCCCACGATGCGTGATTTCCTTAAAACGTAGTATTCTGACATATTTTTTCGAGAGAAAATTCTCCTGTGCATTCTCTTTTGAGGCTACATGCTTAGACATACACGCACCACAAAACTTTTCGAGTCCAACGTGTTGTTTAGGAAAAACAATATAATTTCGCACGATGAAGGATTTCCTTCAAACGTGGTATTCTGACATATTTTTTCGAGAGAAAATTCTCCTGTGGGTTCTCTTTTGAGGCTACCCATTTACACATACACACAATACCAAATCTTTTCGAGTTACAACGTGTTGTTTAGGAAATAAAAGATAATTTTTTATGATTTGTTATTTCTTCCTGTAAAGTTTAAGTATTTCGAATACTTACGTATTTGTCTTTAATCTGCAACACTGTATTTCTTTATAACAAATTCTTACGTATTCTTTTGAGAGAAAACTCTCCTCTACGTTCTCTTTTGATGCTACACGCTTAGCCATACACGCAACACCAAAGCTTTTCGAGTTACAACATGTTGTTTAAGAAAAACAAGATAATTTCGCACGAAGCGGGATTTCCTTAAATCGTGGCATTCTGACATATTTGTTCTAGTGAAAACTCCCCTGTACGTTCTCTTTTGAGGCTACACGCTTAGACATACATGCCACTTCAATTCTTTTCAAGTTACAACCTGTTGTTTAGGAAATACAAGATAATTTTGTACCATGCGTTATTTCTTCTTGTAAAGTTTAAGTGTTTCTAATATGTACGCATTTGTCTTGACTCTGCAAAACTGTATTTCCTTGTAATGTGGTATTCTTATATATACTTGTGAGAGAAAACTCTCCTATGCATTCTCTTTTGAGGTTACATGCTTAGACATACACGCAACATCAAATCTTTTCGAGTTACAGAGTATTGTTTAGGAAAAACAAGATAATTTTGCACGATGCGTTATTTCTTCTTGTAAAGTTTAAGCATTTCTAATACGTACGTATTCGTCTTTTTTCTGCAAGACTATATTTCCTTATAACTTGGTATTCTTACATATTCTTTCGAGAAAAAACTCTTCTGTGCGTTCCCTTTTGAGGCTGCACCTTAGATAAAAACGCAATGCCAAAGCTTTTCGAGTTACAACAAGTTGTTTAGGAAAAACGAGATAATTTCGCATGATGCAGGATTTTCTTAAAACGTGGTATTCTGACATATTTTTTCGAGAGAAAACTCTCCTGTGCGTTCTCTTTTAAGGCTACACGCTTAGACATACACGCAACACCAAAGCTTTTCGAGTTACAACGTGTTGTTTAAGAAAAACAAGATAATTTCGCACGATGCAGGATTTCCTTAAAACGTGGTATTCTGACATATTTTTTCGAGAGATATTTCTCCTGTGGGTTCTCTTTTGAGGCTACACGTTTAGACGTATACATAACACAAAATCTTTTCGAGTTACACTGTGTTGTTTAGGAAAAACTAGATAATTTTTTACGATGCGTTATTTCTTCTTGTAAAATTTAAGTATTTCTAATATGTACGTATTTGTCTTTACTCTGTAAAACTGTATTTCCTTGTAACGTGGTATTCTTACATATTCTTTCGAGAGAAAACTTTCCTGTGCATTATCTTTTGAGGCTACACGCTTAGACATACACGTATCACCAAAGCTTTTCGAGTTACAACGTGTTGTTTAGGAAAAACAAGATAATTTCTCACGATGCAGGATTTACTTAAAACGTGGTGTTCTGACATATTTTTCCAAGAGAAAACTCGCCTGTGCATTCTCTTTTGAGGCTTCAAGCTTAGACATACACGCAACACCAAATCTTTTCCAGTTACAACGTGTTATTTAGGAAATACAAGATAATTTTTTACGAAGATTTATTTCTTCTCGTAAAGTTTAAGTATTTCTAATATGTAAGTATTTGTCTTTACTCTGCAACACTGTATTTCCTTATAACGTGGTATTCTTACATATTCTTGCGAGAGAAAACTCTCCTGTGCATTCTCTTTTGAGGCTACACGCTTAGACATACACGCAACATCAATGCTTTTCATAGTTACAACGTGTTGTTTAGGAATAACAAGATAATTTCGCACGATGCAGGATTTCCTTCAAACGTGGTACTCTGACATATTTTTTCGAGAGAAAATTCTCCTGTGGGTTCTCTTTTGAGGCTACCCATTTGCATATACACACAACACCAAATCCTTTCGAGTTACAACGTGTTGTTTAGGAAATAAAAGATAATATTTTACGATGCGTTATTTCTTCTTGTAAAGTTTAAGTATTTCTACTACGTACGTATTTGTCTTTACTCTGCAACACTGTATTTCCTTATAACGTGGTATTCTTACGTATTCTTTTGAGAGAAAACTCTCTTCTGCGTTCTCTTTTGAGGCTACACGATTAGACATACACGCAACACCAAAGCTTTTCCAGTTGCAATGTGTTGTTTAAGAAAAACAAGATAATTTCGCAAGAAGCAGGATTTCCTTAAACGTCGTATTCTGACATATTTTTTCGAGTAAAAATCCTCCTGTGCGTTCTCTTTTGAGGCTACACGCTTAGACATACATGCCACTTCAAATCTTTTCAAGTTACAACGTGTTGTTTAGGAAATACAAGATAATTTTGTACGATGCGTTATTTCTTCTTGTAATGTTTAAGTGTTTCTAATATGTACATATTTCTCTTTACTCTGCAAATCTGTATTTCCTTGTAACGTGGTATTCTTAAATATTCTTGCGTGAGAAAACTCTCCTGTGCATTCTCCTTAGAGGCTACACACTTAGACATACACGCAACACCAAAGCTTTTCAAGTTACAACATGTTGTTTAGGAAAAAGAAGATAATTTCGCACAATGCAGGATTTACTTAAAACGTGGTATTCTGACATATTTTTTCAAGAGAAAACTCTCCTGTGCGTTCTCATTTCGGGCTACACACTTAGACATACGCGCAACACCAAGTCTTTTCAAGTTACAACATGTTGTTTAGGAAAAACAAGATAATTTTGACGATACGTTATTTCTTCTTGTAAAGTTTAAGTATTTCTAATAAGTACGTATTTGTCTTTACTGTGCAACACTGTATTTCCTTATAATGTGGTATTCTTACATATTCTTTCCAGAGAAAACTCTCCTGTGCGTTCTCTTTTGAGGCTACATGCTTAGGCATACACGCAACAGCAAAGCTTTTCGAGTTACAACGTGTTCTTTAAGAAAAACTAGATAATTTCGCACGATGCGGGATTTCTTTAAAACGTGGTATTTGGACATATTTTATCGAGGGAAACCTCTCCTGTGCATTCTCTTCTGAGGCTACAAGCTTAGACATACACGTAACACAAAATCTTTTCGAGTTACAACGTGTTGTTTAGGAAAAACAAGATAATTTTGCACGATGCGTTATTTCTTCTCGGAAAGTTTAAGTATTTCCAATATGTACGTATTTGTCTTTACTCTGCAACACTGTATTTCCTTATAACGTGGTATTCTTACATATTCTTTCGAGAGAAAACTCTCCTGTGCGTTCTCTTTTGAGTCTGCACGCTTAGAGAAAAACGCAACACCAAAGCTTTTCGAGTTGCAACAAGTTTTTAGGAAAAAAAAGATAATTTCGCATGATGCAGGATTTCCTTAATACGTGGTATTCTGACATATTTTTTCGAGAGAAAACTCTCCTGTGCGTTCTCTTTTGAGGCTACACGCTGAGACATACAAGCAACACCAAAGATTTCGAGTTACAACGTGTTGTTTAGGAATAACAAGATAATTTTTTATGATGCGTTATTTCTTCTCGTAAAGTTTAAGTATTTCCAATACGTACGTATTTGTCTTTACTCTGCAACACTGTATTTACTTATAACGTGGTATTTTTACATTCATTCGAGACAAAACTCTCCTGTGCGTTCTCTTTTGAGGCTACATGCTTTGAAACACATGCAACACCAAAGCTTTTCATAGTTACAACGTGTTGTTTAGGAATAACAAGATAATTTCGCACGATGCAGGATTTCCTTCAAACGTGGTATTCTGACATATTTTTTCGAGAGAAAATTCTCCTGTGGGTTCTCTTTTGAGGCTACCCATTTACACATAAATACAACACCAAATCGTTTTGAGTTACAACGTGTTGTTTAGGAAATACAAGATAATTTTTTACGATTTGTTATTTCTTCTTGTAAAGTTTAAGTATTTCTAATACGTACGTATTTGTCTTTACTCTGCAACACTGCATTTCCTTATAACGTGGTACTCCTACGTATTCTTCCGAGAGAAAACTCTCCTCTGTGTTCTCTTTTGTGGCTACATGCTTAGACATACACGCAACACCAAAGCTTTTCGAGTTAGAACGTGTTGTTTAAGAAAAACAAGATAATTTCGCACTAAGCAGGATTTACTTAAAACGTGGTGTTCTGACATATTTTTCCAAGAGAAAACTCGCCTGTGCATTCTCTTTTGAGGCTTCAAGCTTAGACATACACGCAACACCAAATCTTTTCCAGTTACAACGTGTTATTTAGGAAATACAAGATAATTTTTTATGAAGCTTTATTTCTTCTCGTAAAGTTTAAGTATTTCTAATATGTAAGTATTTGTCTTTACTCTGCAACACTGTATTTCCTTATAACGTGGTATTCTTACATATTCTTGCGAGAGAAAACTCTCCTGTGCGTTCTCTTTTGAGGCTACACGCTTAGACATACACGCAACATCAATGCTTTGCATAGTTACAACGTGTTGTTTAGGAAAAACAAGATAATTTCGCACGATGCTGGATTTCCATAAAACGTGGTATTCTGACATATTTTTTCGAGAGAAAATACTACAGTGGGTTCTCTTTTGAGGCTACACGTGTAGACATACACGCAACACCAAATCTTTTCGAGTTGCAACGTGTTGTTTAGGAAATACAAGATAATTGTGTACGATGCATTTTTTCTTCTCATAAAGTTTAAATATTTCTAATAGGTATGTATTTGTCTTTACTCTACTACACTGTATTTCCTTATAAAGTGGTATTCTTACATATTCTTTCGAGAGAAAACTCTCCTGTGCGTTCTCTTTTGAGGCTACACGCTTAGACATACACGCAACATCAAAGATTTCGAGTTACAACGTGTTGTTTAGGAATAACAAGATAATTTTTTACGATGCGTTATTTCTTCTCGTAAAGTTTAAGTATTTCCAATACGTACGTATTTGTCTTTACTCTGCAACACGGTATTTCCTTATAACGTGGTATTTTTACATTCATTCACGACAAAACTCTCCTGTGCGTTCTCTTTTGAGGCTACATGCTTTGACACACACGCAACACCAAAGCTTTTCATGGTTACAACGTGTTGTTTAAGAATAACAAGATAATTTCGCACGATGCAGGATTTCCTTCAAACGTGGTATTCTGACATATTTTTTCGAGAGAAAATTCTCCTGTGGGTTCTCTTTTGAGGCTACCCATATACACATAAACACAACACCAAATCTTTTCGAGTTACAATGTGTTGTTTAGGAAATACAAGATAATTTTTTACGATGCGTTATTTCTTCTTGTAAAGTTTAAGTATTTCTAATACGTACATATTTGTCTTTACTCTGCAACATTGCATTTCCTTATAACGTGGTATTCCTACGTATTCTTTCGAGAGAAAACTCTCCTCTGCATTCCCTTTTGAGGCTACACGCTTAGACATACACGCAACACCAAAGCTTTTCGAGTTACAACGTGTTGTTTAAGAAAAACAAGAGAATTTCGCACGAAGCAGGATTTACTTAAAACGTGGTATTCTGACATTTTTTTGAGCGAAAACCCTCCTGTGCGTTCTCTTTTGAGGCTACACGCTTAGACATACACGCCACTTCAAATCCTTTCAAGTTACAACGTGTTGTTTATGAAATACAAGATAATTTTGTACGATGCGATATTTCTTCTTGTAAAATATAAGTGTTTCTAATGTGTACGTATTTGTCTTTAATCTGCAAAACTATATTTCCTTGTAAGGTGGTATTCTTACCTATTCTTGCGAGAGAAAACTCTCCTGTGCATTCTCTTTTGAGGCTACACGCTTAGACATACACGCAACACCAAAGCTTTTCAAGTTACAACATGTTGTTTAGGAAAAACAAGATAATTTCGCACGATGCAGGATTTCCTTAAAACGTGGTATTCTGACATATTTTTTCGAGAGAAAATACTCCTGTGGGTTCTCTTTTGAGGCTACACGTTTAGACATACACGCAACACCAAATCTTTTCGAGTTACAACGTGTTGTTTAGGAAATACAAGATAATTTTGTATGATGCGTTATATCTTCTCGTAAAGATTAAGTGTTTCTAATATGTACGTATTTGTCTTTACTCTACTACACTGTATTTCCTTATAGCGTGGTATTCTTACATATTCGTTCGAGAGAAAACTCTCCTGTGCATTCTCTTTTGAGGCTAAACGCTCAGACATACACACAACATTAAAGCTTTTCGAGTTACAACGTGTTGTTTAGGAAAAACAAGATAATTTTGCACGATGCGGGATTTCCTTAAAACGTGGTATTCTGACACATTTTTCGAGGTCAAACTCTCCTGTGCGTTCTATTTTAAGGCTACAAGCTTAGACATACACGAAACATCAAATCTTTTTGAGTTACAACATGATGTTTAGGAAAAACTAGATAATTTTGCACGATGCGTTACTTCTTCTTGTAAAGTTTGAGTATTTCTAATACGTACGTATATGTCTTTACTCTGCAACACTTTATTTCTTTATAACATGATATCCTTACATATTCTTTCGAGAGAAATCTCTCCTGTGCGTTCTCTTTTGATGCTGCACGCTTAGACTAAAACGCAACACCAAAGCTTTTCGAGTTAGAACAAGTTGTTTAGGAAAAACAAGATAATATTGCACGATACGGCATTTTCTTAAAACGTGGTATTCTGACATATTTTTTCGATAGAAAACTTTCCTGTGCATTCTCTTTTGAGGCTACACGCTTAGACATACACGCAACACCAAAGCTTTTCGAGTTACAACGTGTTGTTTAGGAAAAACAAGATAATTTCCCATGATGCAGGACTTCTTTAAAACGTGGTATTCTGACATATTTTTTCGAGAGAAAGTTCTCCTGTGGGTTCTCTTTTGAGGCTAAACATTTACACATACACACAACACCAAATCTTTTCTAGTTACAACGTGTTGTTTATGAAATACAAGATAATTTTTTACGATCCATTATTTCTTCTCGTAATGTTTAAGTATTTCTAATATGTACGTATTTGTCTTTACTCTGCAACACTGTATTTCCTTATAATGTGGTATTCTTACATATTCTTGCTAGAGAAAACTCTCCTGTGCGTTCTCTTTTGAGGCTACACACTTAGATATACACGCAACACCAAAGTTTTTCGAGTTACAACGTGTTGTTTAAGAAAAACAAGATAATTTCGCACGATGCGGGATTTCCTTAACACGTGGTATTCTGACATATTTTTTTCAAGTGTAAACTCTCCTCTGCGTTCTCTTTTGAGGCTACATGCTTAGACATACACGCAACACCAAATCATTTCGAGTTACAACGTGTCGTTTAGGAAGTACAAGATAATATTGTATGATGCCTTATTTCTTCTGTTAAATTTTAAGAATTTCCAATACGTATGTATTTGTCTTTACTCTGCAACACTTTATTTCTTCTAACGTTGTATTCTTACATATTCTTTCGAGAGAAAACTCTCCTGTGAGTTCTCTTTTGAGGCTGCATGCTTAGACAAAAACGCAACACCAAAGCTTTTCGAGTTACAATGTGTTGTTTAGGAAAAACAAGATGATATTGCACGATATGGGATTTTCTTAAAACGTGGTATTCTGACATATTTTTTCGATAGTAAACTCTCCTGTGCATTCTCTTTTGAGGCTACACGCTTAGACATACACGTAACACCAAAGCTTTTCGACTTACAACGTGTTGTTTAGGAAAAACAAGATAATTTCACACAATTCAGGATTTCTTTAAAACGTTTATTCTGACTTATTTTTCGAGAAAAAATTCTCCTGTGCGTTCCCTTTTGAGGCTACAAGCTTAGACATACACACAACACCAAATCTTTTCGAGTTACAATGTGTTGTTTAGGAAATACAAGATAATTTTTTATGATGAGTTATTTCTTCTCGTAAAATTTAAGTATTTCTAATATGTATTTGTCTTTACTCTTACAACACTGTATTTCCTTATAACGTGGTATTCTTACATAATCTTTCGAGAGAAACCTCTCCTGTGCATTCTCTTTTGAGGCTACACGCTTAGACATACTCGCAACACCAAAGCTTTTCGAATTACAACGTGTTGTTTAGGAAAAACAAGATAATTTCATACGATGCAGGATATCCAAAAAATGTGGTATTCTGACATATTTTTTCCAGAGAAAATTCTCCTGTTGGTTCTAATTTGAGGCTACACGTTTAGACATACATGCAACACCAAATCTTTTCGAGTTACAACCTGTTGTTTAGGAAATACAAGATAATTTTGTAGGATGCCTTATTTCTTCTCGTAAAGTTTAAGTAGTTCTAATATGTATGTATTTGTCTTTACTCTACAACACTGTATTTCCTTGTAACGTGGTATTCTTACATATTCTTTCGAGAGAAAACTCTCCTCTGCATTCTCTTTTTAGGCTACACACTTAGACATACACGCAACACCAAAGCTTTTCGAGTTAAAAATATATTGTTAAGGAAAAACAAGATAATTTCACACAATGCGGGATGTCCTTCAAACGTGGTATTCTGACATATATTTTTTTGAGAGAAAACTCTCCTGTGCGTTCTCTTTTGAGGCTACATGCATAGACATACACACAGCACCAAGTCTTTTCGCGTTACAACGTGTTGTTTAGGAAAAACAAGATAATTTTGCACGATGCTTTATTTCTTCTCGTAAAGTTTAAGTATTTCTAATATGTAAGTATTTGTCTTTACTCTTGCAACACTGTATTTCCTTATAACGTGGTATTCTTACATATTCCTTCGAGATAAAACTCTCCTGTGCATTGTCTTTTGAGGCTACACGCTTAGATATACACGCAACACCAAAGCTTTTCAAGTTACAACGTGTTGTTTAGGAAAAACAAGATAATTTTGCACGATGCTTTATTTCTTCTCGTAAAGTTTAAGTATTTCTAATATGTAAGTATTTGTCTTTACTCTTGCAACACTGTATTTCCTTATAACGTGGTATTCTTACATATTCTTTCGAGAGAAAACTCTCCTGTGCGTTGTCTTTTGAGGCTACACGCTTAGATATACACGCAACACCAAAGCTTTTCGAGTTACAACGTGTTGTTTAGGAAAAACAAGATAATTTTGCACGATGCTTTATTTCTTCTCATAAAGTTTAAGTATTTCTAATATGTAAGTATTTGTCTTTACTCTTGCAACACTGTATTTCCTTATAACGTGGTATTCTTACATATTCTTTCGAGAGAAAACTCTCCTGTGCGTTGTCTTTTGAGGCTACACGCTTAGATATACACGCAACACCAAAGCTTTTCGAGTTACAACGTGTTGTTTAGGAAAAACAAGATAATATCTCACGATGCAGGATTTCCTAAAAACGTATTATTCTGACATATTTTTTCGAGAGAAAATTCTCCTGTGAGTTCTCTTTTGAGGCTACACATTTGGACATACACGCAACACCAAATCTTTTCGAGTTACTACGTGTTGTTTAGGAAGCACAAGGTAATTTTGTACGATGCATTATTTCTTCTCGTAAAGTTTAAGTATTTCTAATATGTATGTATTTGTCTTTACTCTGCAACACTGTATTTCCTTGTAACGTGGTATTTTTACATATTCTTTCGAGAGAAAAGTCTCCTGTGCATTCTCTTTTGAGGCTACACGCTTAGACATACACACAACACCAAAGCTTTTCGAATTAAAATATGTTGTTTAGGAAAAACAAGATAATTTCGCACGATGCGGGTTTTCCTTAATACGTGGTATTCTGACATATTTTTTTGAGAGAAAACTCTCCTGGGCGTTCTCTTTTCAGGCTACATGATTGGTTATACACGCAACACCAAAGCTTTTGGAGATACAACGGGTTGTTTAGGAAAAACAAGATAATTTCGCACGATGCAGGATTTCCTTAAAACGTGGTATTCTGACATATTTTTCCGAGAGAAAATTCTCCTGTGGGTTTTCTTTTGGGGCTACACGTTTAGACATACACACAACACCAAATCTTTTTGAGTTACAACGTGTTGTTTAGGAAATACTAGATAATTTTGTACGTTGCGTTATTTCTTCTCGTAATGTTTAAGTATTTCTAATATGTACATATTTGTCTTTACTGTGCAACACTGTATTTCCTTATAACGTGGTATTCTTACATATTCTTTCGAGCAAAAACTCTCCTGTGCATTCTCTTTTGGGGCTACACGCTTAGACATACACGCAACACCAAAGCTTTTCGTGTTACAACGAGTTGTTTAGGAAAAACAAGATAATTTTGCACGATGCAGGATTTCCTAAAAACGTGGTACTCTGACATATTTTTTCGAGAGAAAATTCTCCTGTTGGTTCTCTTTTGAGGCTACACCTTTAGACATACACGCAACACCAAATCTTTTCGATTTACAACATCTTGTTTAGGAAATACAAGATAATTTTGTACGATGCGTTATTTCTTCTCGTAAAGTTTAAGTATTTCTAATATGTATGTATTTGTCTTTACTCTGCAACACTGTATTTCCTTGTAACGTGGTATTCTTACATATTCTTTCGAGAGAAAACTCTCCTATGCATTCTCTTTTGAGGCTACACGCTTAGACATACACGCAACACCAAAGCTATTCGAGTTAAAATATGTTAAGGAAAAACAAGATAATTTCGCACGATGTGGGATGTCCTTAAAACGTGGTATTCTGACATATTTTTTTGAGAGAAAACTCTCCTGTGCGTTCTCTTTTGTGGCTACATGCTTAGACATATACGCAACACCAAATCTTTTTGAGTTACTACGTGCTCTTTAGGAAATACAAGATAATTTTTTAGGATGCATTATTTCTTGTCATAAAGTTTAAGTATTTCTAATACGTAAGTATTTGTCTTTATTCTGCAACACTGTATTTCTTTATAACGTGGTATTCTTACATATTCTTTCGAGAGAAAACTCTTGTGTGCGTTCTCTATTGAGGCTACACGCTTAGACATACACGCAACACCAAAGCTTTTTGAGTTAAAACATGTTGTTTAGGAAAAACAAGATAATTTCCACGATGCGGGATTTCCTTAAAATGATTTATTCTGAAATATTTTTTCAAAAGAAAACTCTCCTGTGCGTTCTATTTAGAGGCTACAAGTTTAGACATACATGCAACACCAAATCTTTTCGAGTTACAACGTGTTGTTTAGGAAAAACAAGATAATTTTGCACGATGCATTATTTCTTCTCGTAAAGTTTAAGTATTTCCAATACGTACGTATTTGTCTTTACTCTGCAACACTATATTTCCTTATAACGTGGTGTTCTTACATATTCTTTCGAGAGAAAACTCTCCTGTGCATTCTCTTTTGTGGCTGCACGCTTAGACAAAAAGGCAACACCACAGCTTTTCGAGTTACAACAAGTTGTTTAGGAAAAACAAGATAAATTCTCACGATACGGGATTTTCTTTAAACGTGGTATTCTGACTTATTTTTTCGAGAGAAAACTGTCCTGTGCATTGTCTTTTGAGGCTACACACTTAGACATACACGCAACACCAAAGCTTTTCGAATTACAATGTGTTGTTTAGGAAAAACAAGATAGTTTTGCACGATGCAGGATTTCTTTAAAACGTGGTATCCTGATATATTTTTTTGAGAGAAAATTCTCCTGTGGGTTATCTGTTGGGGCTACACGTATAGACATACACACAACACCAAATCTTTTTGAGTTACAACGTATTGTTTAGGAAATACAAGATAATTTTGTACGATGCATTATTTCTTCTCGTAAAGTTTAAGTATTTCTAATATGTACGTATTTGTCTTTACTCTGTAAAACTGTATTTCCTTGTAACGTGGTATTCTTATATATTCTTGCGAGAGAAAACTCTCCTGTGCATTCTCTTTTGAGGCTACACACTTAGACATACACGCAACACCAAAGCTTTTCGAGTTAAAACATGTTGTTTAGGAAAAACTAGATAATTTCACACGATGCAGGATTTACATAAAACATGGTATTATGACATATTTTTTCGAGAGAAAACTCTCCTGTGCGTTCTCTTTTGAAGCTACACGCTTAGACATACACGCAACACCAAATCTTTTCAAGTTACAATGTGTTGTTTAGGAAAAACAAGATAATTTTGCACGATGCGTTATTTCTTCTCGTAAAGTTTAAATATTTCCAATATGTACGTATTTGTCTTTACTCAGCAACACTGTATTTCTTTATAACGTGGTATTCTTACATATTCTTTCAAGTGAAAACTCTCCTGTGCATTCTCTTTTGAGGCTGCACGCTTAGACAAAAACACAACACCAAAGCTTTTCGAGTTACAACAAGTTGTTTAGGAGAAAAAAGATAATTTCGCACGATGCAGAATTTCCTACAAACGTTGTATTCTGACATATTTTTTTGAGAGCAAACTCTCCTGTGCGTTCTCTTTTGAGGCTACATGCTGAGACATACAAGCAACACCAAAGCTTTTCGAGTTACAACATGTTGTTTAGGAAAAACAAGGTAATTTTGCACGATGCAAGATTTCCTTAAAACGTGGTATTCTGACATATTTTTTTGAGAGAAAATTCTCCTGTGGGTTTTCTTTTGAGGCTACACGTTTAGTCATACACGCAACACAAAATCCTTTCGAATTACAACGTATTGTTTAGGAAATACAAGTTAATTTTGTACGATGAGTTATTTCTTCTCATAAAGTTTAAGTATTTCTAATACGTACGTATTTTTCTTTACTCTGCAACACTGTATTTCCTTATAACGTGGTATTCTAACATATTCTTTCGAGAGAAAAATCTCCTTTATGTTCTCTTTTGAGGCTACACACTTAGACATTCACGCAACACCAAAGCTTTCCGAGTTACATCGTGTTGTTTAGGAAAAACAAGATAATTTCGCACGATGCAGGATTTCCTTAAAACGTGGTATTCTGACATATTTTTTCGAAAGAAAACTCTCCTGTGCATTCTCTTTTGAGGCTACAAGCTTAGACATACACGTAACACAAAATCTTTTCGAGTTACAATGTGTTGTTTAGGAAAAACAAGATAATTTTGCTCAATGCGTTATTTCTTCTCCTAAAGTTTAAATATTTCCAATATGTACGTATTTGTCTTTACTCTGCAACGCTATATTTCCTTATAACGTGGTGTTCTTACATATTTTTTCGAGAGAAAACTCTCCTGTGCATTCTCCTTTGAGGTTGCACGCTTAGACAAAAACCCAACACCAAAGCTTTTCGAGTTACAACAAGTTGTTCAGGAAAAACAAGATAATTTTGCTCGATACGGGATTTTCTTAAAACGTGGTTTTCTGACATATTTTTTCGAGACAAAACTCTCCTGTGCATTCTCTTTTGAGGCTACACGCTTAGACATACACGCAAGACCAAAGCTTTTCGAATTACAATGTGTTGTTTAGGAAAAAAAAAGATAGTTTCGCATGATGCAGGATTTCCTTAAAACGTGGTATTCTGACATATTTTTTCGAGAGAAAATTCTCCTGTGGGTTCTCTTTTGAGGCTACACATTTAGACATACACACAACACCAAATCTTTTTGAGTTACAACGTGTTGTTTAGGAAATACAAGATAATTTTTGACGATGCGTTATTTCTTCTCGTAAAGTTTAAGTATTTCTAATACTTACGTATTTGTCTTTACTCTGCAACACTGTATTTCCTTATAACGTGGTATTCTTACATATTCTTGCGATAGAAAACTCTCCTGTGCATTCTCTTTTTAGGCTACACACTTAGACATACACACAACACCAAAGCTTTTCCAGTTAAAACATGTTGTTTAGGAAGAACAAGATAATTTCACACGATGCAGGATTTCCTTAAAACGTGATATTCTGATATATTTTTTCGAGAGCAAACTCTCCTGTGCGTTCTCTGTTGAGGCTACACAGTGAGACATACAAGCGACACCAAAGCTTTTCGAGTTACAACATGTTGTTTAGGAAAAACAAGGTAATTTTGCACGATGCAAGATTTCCTTAAAACGTGGTATTCTGACATATTTTTTGAGAGAAAATTCTCCTGTGGGTACTCTTTTGAGGCTACACGTTTAGACATAAACGCAACGCAAAATCCTTTCGAGTTACAACGTATTGTTTAGGAAATGCAAGTTAATTTTTTTTGATGAGTTATTTGTTCTCATAAAGTTTAAGTATTTCTAATTGGTACGTATTTTTCGTTACTCTGCAACACTGTATTTCCTTATAACGTGGTATTCTAACATATTCTTTCGAGAGAAAACTCTCCTTTACGTTCTCTTTTGAGGCTACACGCTTAGATATACACGCAACACCAAAGCTTTTCGAGTTACATCGTGTTGTTTATGAAAAACAAGATAATTTCGCACGATGCAGGATTTCCTTAAAACCTGGTATTCAGACATATTTTTTCGAGAGAAAACTCTCCTGTGCATTCTCTTTTGAGGCTACAAGCTTAGACATACACGTAACACAAAATCTTTTCAAGTTACAACGTGGTGTTTAGGAAAAACAAGATAATTTTGCATGATGCGTTATTTCTTCTCGTAAATTTTACGTATTTCCAATATGTACATATTTGTCTTTAATCTGCAACACTGTATTTCCTTATAACGTGGTATTCTTACATATTCTTTTGAGAGAAAACTGTCCTGTGCGTTCTCTTTTGAGGCTGCATGCTTAGACAAAAACGCAACACCAAAGCTTTTCGAGTTACAACAAGTTGATTAGGAAAAAAAGATTATTAGGCACGATGCAGGATTTCCTTAAAACGTGGTATTCTGACATATTTTTATGAGAGAAAACTCTGCTGTGTGTTCTCTTTTGAGGCTACACGCGGAGACATGCAAGCTACACCAAAGCTTTTCGAGTTACAAGGTATTGTTTAGGAAAAACAAGATAATTTCACACGATGCAGGATTTCGTTAAAACGTGGTATTCTTACATATTTTTTCGAGAGAAAACTCTCCTGTGCATTCTCTTTTGAGGCTACAGGCTTAGACATACACGCAACACCAAATCCTGTCGAGTTACAACGTGTCGTTTAGGAAAAACAAGATAATTTTGCACGATGCGTTATTTCTTCTTGTAAAGTTTAAATATTTCCAATACGTACGTATTTGTCTTTACTCTGCAACACTATATTTCCTTATAGCATGGTATTCTTACATATTCTTTCGAGAGAAAACTCTCCTGTGCGTTCCCTTTTGAGGCTGCACGCTGAGACAAAAACGCAACATCTAAGCTTTTCGAGTTACAACAAGTTGTTTAGGAAATCAAGATAATTTCTCACGATACGGGATTTTCTTAAAACGTGGTATTCTGACATATTTTTTCAAGAGAAAACTCTCTTGAGCATTCTATTTTGAGGCTACAAGCCTAAGAAATACACGTAACACAAAATCTTTCGAGTTACAACGTGTTGTTTAGGAAAAACAAGATAATTTTGCACAATGCATTAATTCTTTTCGTAAAGTTTAAATATTTCCAATATGTACGTATTTGTCTTTAATCTACAACATTGTATTTCCTTATAACGTTGTATTCTTACATATTCTTTTGAGAGAAAACTGTCCTGTGCATTCTCTTTTGATCCTGCACGCTTAGACAAAAACGCAACACCAAAGCTTTTCGAGTTACAACAAGTTGTTTAGGAAAAAAAAGATAATTTCACACGATGCAGGATTTCCTTAAAACGTGGTATTCTGACATATTTTTTCGAGAGAAAACACTCCTGTGTGTTCTCCTTTGAGGCTACACGCTGAGACATACAAGCTACACCAAAGCTTTTCAAGTTACAACGTGTTGTTTAGGAAAAAGAAGATAATTTCGCACGATGCAGGATTTCCTTAAAACGTGGTATTCGTCCATATTTTTTCAAAAGAAAACTCTCCTGTGTGTTCTCTTTTGAGGCTACAAGCTTAGACATACACACAACACCAAATCTTTTCGAGTTACAACGTGTTGTTTAGGAAAAGCATGATAATTTTGCACGATGCGTTATTTCTTCTCATAAAGTTTAAGCATTTCCAATACATATGTATGTGTCTTTACTCTGCAACACTATATTTCCTTATAACATGGTATTTTTACATATTCTTTCGAGAGTAAACTCTCCTGTGCGTTCTCTTTTGAGGTTGCACGCTTAGACAAAAACGCAACACCAAAGCTTTTCGAGTTACAACAAGTTATTTAGGAAAAAAAAGATAATTTCGCACGATGCAGGATCTCCTTAAAACGTGGTATTCTGACATATTTTTTCAAGAGAAAACTCTCTTGTGTGTTCTCTTTTGAGGCTACACGCTGAGACATACAAGCTACACCAAAGCTTTTCGAGTTACAAAGTGTTGGTTAGGAAAAACAAGATAATTTCGCACGATGCAGGATTTCCTTAAAACGTGGTATTCTGATATATTTTTTCGAGAGAAAATTCTCCTGTGGGTTCTCTTTTGAGGCTACACATTTAGACATACACACAACAAGAAATCTTTTCGAGTTACAACGTGTTGTTTAGGAAATACAAGATAATTTTTTACGATGAGTTATTTCTTCTCGTAAAGTTTAAGTATTTCTAATACGTACGTATTTGTCTTTACTCTGCAACACTGTATTTCCTTATAACGAGGTATTCTTACATATTCTTTTGAGAGAAAACTCTCCTGTCCATTCTCTTTTGAGGCTACATGCTTAGACATACACGCAACACTAAAGCTTTTCGAGTTACAACGTGTTGTTTAAGAAAAACAAGATAATTTAACACGATGAGGGATTTCCTTAAAATGTAGTATTCTGACATATTTTTTCGAGAAAAAACAATCCTGTGCGTTCTCCTTTGAGGATACACGTTTAGACATACACGCAACACCACATCTTTTCGAGTTACAATGTGTTGTTTAGGAAAAACAAGATAATTTTGCACGATGCGTTATTTCTTCTTATAAAGTTTAAGTATTTCCAATACGTAAGGATTGGTCTTTATTTTGCAACACTGTATTTCATTATAACATGGTATTCTTTCATATTATTTCGAGAGAAAACTCTCCTGTGCATTCTCTTTTGAGGCTACATGCTTAGACATACAGGCAACACCAAATCTTTTCGAGTTACAACGGGTTGTTTAGTAAATACAGGATAATTTTGTACGATGGTTTATTTCTTCTCCTAAAGTTTAAATATTTCCAATATGTACATATTTGTCTTTAATCTGCAATGCTGTATTTCCTTATATCGTGGTGTTCTTACATATTCTTTTGAGAGAAAACTCTCCTGTGCATTCTCCTTTGAGGCTGCATGCTTAGACAAAAACCCAACACCAAAGCTTTTCGAGTTACAACAAGTTGTTTAGGAAACAGAAGATAATTTTGCTCGATATGGGATTTTCATAAAACGTGGTTTTCTGACATATTTTTTGAGACAAAACTCTCCTGTGCGTTCTCTTTTGAGGCTACACGCTTAGACATACACGCAAAAACAAAGCTTTTTGAATTACAATGTGTTGTTTAGGAAAAACAAGATAGTTTCGCACGATGCAGGATTTCCTTAAAACGTGGTATTCTGACATATTTTTTTGAGAGAAAATTCTCCTGTGGGTTCTCTTTTGAGGCTACACATTTAGACATACACACAACACCAAATCTTTTTGAGTTACAACGTGTTGTTTAGGAAATACAAGATAATTTTTGACGATGCGTTATTTCTTCTCATAAAGTTTAAGTATTTCTAATACGTACGTATTTGTCTTTACTCTGCAACACTGTATTTCCTTATAACGTGGTATTCTTACATATTCTTTCGAGAAAAAACTCTCCTGTGCGTTCTCTTTAGAGGCTACACGCTTAGACATACACGCAACACCAAAGCTTTTCTAGTTACAACCTGTTGTTTAAGAAAAACAAGATAATTTCGCACGATGCGGAATTTCCTTAAAACGTGGTATTCTGACATATTTTTTCGACAGAAAACTCTCCTGTGCATTCTCCTTTGAGGCTAAATGCTTAGACATAGATGCAACACCAAATCTTTTCGAGTTACAACGTGTTGTTTAGGAAATACAAGATCATTTTGTACGATGTGTAATTTCTTATCGTAATGTTTAAGTATTTCTAATACTTACATATTTGTCTGTACTCTGCAACACTGTATTTCCTTGTAACGTGGTATTCTTACATATTCTTTCGAGAGAAATCTCTCCTGTGCATTCTCTTTTGAGGCTACACGTTTAGACATACAGGAATCACCAAAGCTTTTCGAGTTACAACGTGTTGTTAAAGAAAAAAAAGATAATTTCGCACGATGCAGGATTTCCTTAAAACGTGGTATTCTTACATATTTTGTGGAGAGAAAATTCTCCTGTGGGTTCTCGTTTGAGGCTACACGTTTAGACATACATGCAACACCAAATCTTTTCGAGTTACAACGTGTTTTTTAGGAAAAACAAGATAATTTCGCACTATGAGGGATTTCCTTAAAACGTGGCATTCTGATATATTTTTTTGAGAGAAAACTCTCCTGTGCGTTCTCTTTTGAAACTACAAGCTTAGACATGCACGCAACACCAAATCTTTCCGAGTTACAAAGTGTTGTTTAGGAAAAAAACAAGATAATTTTGCAAGATGCCTTATTTCTTCCGTTAAAGTTTAAATATTTCCAATTCATACGTATTTGTCTTTACTCTGCAACAGTATATTTCCTTATAACGTGGTATTCTTACATATTCTTTCGAGAGAAAACTTTCCTGTACATTCTCTTTTGAGGCAGCACGCTTAGACAAAAACGCAACACCAAAGCTTTTCGAATTACAACAAGTTGTTTAGGAAAAACAAGATAATTTCCCACTATATGGGATTTTCTTAAAACGTGGTATTCTGACATATTTTTTCGAGAGAAAACTCTCCTGTGCGTTCTCTTTTGAGGCTACAGGCTTATACATACACGCCACACCAAATCTTTTCGAGTTACAACGTGTTGTTTAGGAAAAACAAGATGATTTTTCACGATGCTTTATTTCTTCTCGAAAAGTTTAAATATTTCCAATATGTACGTATGTGTCTTTACTCTGCAACACTATATTTCCTTATAACGGGGTATTCTTACATATTCTTTCGAGAGGAAACTCTCCTGTGCGTTCTCTTTTGAGGCTGCATGCTTAGACAAAAACACAACACCAAAAATTTTCGAGTTACAAGTGGTTTAGGAAAAACAAGATAATTTCGCACGATACGGGATTTCCTTAAAACGTGGTATTCGGACATATTTTTTGGAGAAAAAACTCTCCTGTGCGTTCTCTTTTGAGGCTACATGGTTAGACATACACGCAATGCCAAATCTTTTCGAGTTACAACGTGTTGTTTAAGAAAAACAAGATAATTTCGCCCGATGCGGGATTTCCTTAAAACGTGGTATTCTGACATATTTTTTCGACAGAAAACTCTCCTGTGCATTCTCTTTTGAGGCTAAACGCTTAGACATACAAGCAACACCAAAGCTTTTTGAGTTACAAGGTGTTGTTTAGGAAAAACAAGATGATATTGCACGATGCAGGATTTCCTTAAATTGTGGTATTCTGACAAATTTTTTCGAGAGAAAATTGTCTTGTGCGTTCTCTTTTGAGGCTACGAGCTTAGACATACATGCAACACGAAATCTTTTCGAGTTACATCGTGTTGTTTAGGAAAAACAAGATAATTTTGCAGATGCGTTATTTCTTCTCATAAAGTTTAAGTATTTCCAATAAGTACGTATTTGTCTTTACTCTGCAACACAGTGTTTCCTTATAATGTAGTATTCTTACATATTGCTTTGAGAGAAAACTCTCCTGTGCGTTGTGTTTTGAGGCTGCACGCTTAGACAAAAACGCAACACCAAAGCTTTTCGAGTTACAACAATTCGTTTAGGAAAAACAAGATAATTTCGCACGATACGGATTTCTTTAAAACGTGGTATTCTGAAATATTTTTTCGAGAGAACACTCTCCTTTGCATTCTCTTTTGAGGCTACACGATTAGACATACACGCAACACCAAAGCTTTTCGAGTTACAACGTGTTGTTTAGGAAATTCAAGATAATTTTTTACGATGTGTTATTTCTTCTCGTAAAGTTTAAGTATTTCTAATAGGTACATATTTGTCTTTATTCTGCAACACTGTATTTCCTTATAACGTGGTTTTCTTACATATTCTTTTGAGAGAAAACTCTCCTGTGCGTTCTCTTTTGAGGCTACACGCTTAGACATACACGCAACACCAAAGCTTTTCGCGTTACAACGTGTTGTTTAAGAAAAACAAGATAATTTCGCACGATGCAGGATTTCCTTAAAGCGTGGTTTTCTTACATATTCTTTCGAGAGAAAACTCTCCTGTGCTTTTTCATTTGAGGCTGCATGCTTAGACAAAAACGCAACACCAAAGCTTTTCGAGTAACAACAAGTTGTTTAGGAAAAAAAAGATAATTTCGCACAATGCAGGATTTCCTTAAAACGTGGTATTCTGACATATTTTTTCGAGAGAAAATTCTCCTGTGGGTACTCTTTTGAGGCTACACGTTTAGACATACAGGCAATACAAAATCTTTTCAAGTTACAACGTGTTGTTTAGGAAATACAAGATAATTTTGTACAGTGCGTTATTTCTTCTCGTAAAGTTTAAGTATTTCTAATATGTACGTATTTGTCTTTACTCTGCAAAACTCTATTTCCTTGTAACGTGGTATTCTCATATATTCTTGCGAGAGAAAACTCTCCTGTGCATTCTCTTTTGAGGCTACACACTTAGACATACACGCAACACCAAAGGTTTTAGAGTTTAAACATGTTGTTTAGGAAAAACAAGATAATTTTGCACGATGCAGGTTTCCTTAAACCGTGGTATTCTGAAATATTTTTTGAGAGATAATTCTCCTGTGGGTTCTCTTTTGAGGCGACACGTTTAGACATATACGCAACACCAAATCTTTTCGAGTTACAACGTGTGGTTTAGGAAAAACAAGATAATATTGCACGATGCGTTATTACTTCTTATAAAGTTTAAGTATTTCTAATAAGTACGTATTTGTCTTTACTCTGCAACACTGTATTTCCTTAAAACGTGGTATTCTGACATATTTTTTCGACAGAAAACTCTCCTGTGCGTTCTCTTTTGAAGCTACAAGCTTAGTCATACATGCAATATCAAATCTATTCGAGTAACAACGTGTTGTTTATGAAAAACAAGATAATTTCGCACTATGGGAGATTTTCTTAAAACGTGGTATTCTGACATATTTTTTCGAGAGAAAATTCTCCTGTGGGTTTTCTTTTGAGGCTACACGTTTAGACATACACACAACACCAAATCTTTTCGAGTTACAACGTGCTGTTTAGGAAATACAAGATAATTTTGTACGATGCATTATTTCTTCTGGTAAAGTTTAAGTATTTCTAATATGTACGTATTTGTCTTTACTCTGCAAAACTGTATTTCCTTGTAACGTGGTATTCTTACATATTCTTGCGAGAGAAAACGCTCCTGTGCATTCTCTTTTGAGGCTAGACGCTTCGACATACATGCAACACCAAAGCTTTTCAAGTTACAACGTGTTGTTTAGGAAAAACAAGATAATTTCGCACGATGCAGGATTTCCTTAAAACGTTGTATTCTGACATATTCTTTCAAGAGAAAATTCTCCTGTGGGTTCTTTTTTGAGGCTACACGTTTAGACATACACGCAACACCAAATATTTTCCGATTACAATATGTTGTTTAGGAAACACAAGATAATTTTTTATGATGCGTTATTTCTTCTTGTTAAGTTTAAGTATTTCTAATATGTACGTATTTGTCTTTACTCTGCAACACTGTACTTCATTATAACATGGTATTCTTACATATTCTTTCTAGAGAAAACTCTCCTGTGCGTTCTCTTTTGAGGCTACACGCTGAGACATACACTCAACACCAAAGCTTTCCGAGTTACAACATGTTGTTTAGGAAATACAAGATAATTTTGTACGATGCGTTATTTCTTCTTGTAAAGTTTAAGTATTTCTAATATGTGTGTATTTGTCTTTACTCTGCAACACTGTACTTCATTATAACATGGTATTCTTACATATTCTTTCTAGAGAAAACTCTCCTGTGCGTTCTCTTTTGAGGCTACAGGCTGAGACATACACTCAACACCAAAGCTTTCCGTGTTACAACGTGTTGTTTAGGAAATACAAGATAATTTTGTACGATGCGTTATTTCTTCTTGTAAAGTTTAAGTATTTCTAATATATGTGTATTTGTCTTTAATCTGCAAAATTGTATATCCTTGTAACGTGGTATTCTTACATATTCTTGCGAGAGAAAACTCTCCTGTGCATTCTCTTTTGAGGATACACACTTAGACATACAAGCAACACCAGAGCTTTTCAAGTTAAAACATGTTGTTTAGGAAAAACAAGATAATTTCGCACAATGCAGGATTTCCTTATAACGTGGTATTCTGACATATTTTTTCAAGAAAAAAATCTCCTGTGCGTTCTCATTTGAGGCTACACGCTTAGACAAACACGAAACACCAAATCCCTTTGAGTTACAACGTGTTGTTTAGGAAAAACAAGATAATTTTGCACGATGCTTTATTTCTTCTCGTAAAGTTTAAGTATTTCTAATACGTACGTATTTTTCTTTATTCTGAAACACTGTGTTTCCTTATAACGTGGTATTCTTACATATTCTTTCAAGAGAAAACTCTCCTGTGCATTCTCTTTTGAGGCTACACACTTAGACATACACGCAACACTAAAGCTTTTCGAGTTACGATGTGCTGTTTAAGAAAAATAAGATAATTTCGCACGATGCGAGATTTCCTTAAAACGTGGTATTCTGACATATTTTTTCGAGAGAAAACTCTCCTGGGCATTCTCTTTTGAGGTTACAAGCTTAGACATACACGCAACACCAAATCAATTTGAATTACAACATGTTGTTTTGGAAAAACCAGATAATTTTGCACGATGCGTTATTTCTTCTGGTAAAGTTTAAGTATTTCAATTTTGTACATATTTTTCTTTTCACTGCAACACTATATTTCCTTATAACTTGGTATTCTTACATATTCTTTCGAGAGAAAACTCTCCTGTGCATTCTCTATTAATGATGCACGCTTAGACAAATATGGAACACCAAAGCTTTTCGAGTTACAACAAGTTGTTTAGGAAAAACAAGATAATTTCGCACGATGCGGGATTTTCTTAAAACGTGGTATTCTGACATAATTTTTCGAAAGAAAACTCTCCTGTGCATTCTCTTTTGAGGCTACATGCTTAGACATACACGCAATACAAAAGCTTTTCGAGTTACAACGTGTTGTTTAGGAAATACAAGATAATTTTGTATGATGCGTTTTTCTTCTCATAAAGTTTAAGTATTTCTAATATGTACATATTTGTCTTTACTCTGCAAAACTGTATTTCCTTGTAACGTGGTATTCTTACATATTCTTGCGAGAGAAAAGTCTCCTGTGCATTTTCTTTTGAGGCTTTACTCTTAGATATACACGCAACACCAAAGATTTTCGAGTTACAACAAGTTGTTTAGGATAAAAAAGATAATTTCGCACGATGCGTGATTTCCTTAAAACGTGGTATTCTGACATATTTTTTCGAGAGAAAACTCTCCTGTGGGTTCTCTTTTGAAGCTACACTTTTAGACATACACGCAACACCAAATCCTTTCGAGTTACAACGTGTTGTTTAGGAAATACAAGATAATTTTTTATGATGCGTTATTTTTTCTCGTAAAGTTTAAGGATTTCTAATATGTACGTATTTGTCTTTATTCTGCAACACTTTATTTCCTTATAACGTGGTATTCTTACATATTCTTTCTAGAGAAATCTCACCTGTGCATTCTCTTTTGAGGCTACACTCGTAGACATACACGTAACCCCAAAGCTTTTCTAGTTACAACGTGTTGTTTAAAAAAAATAAGATAATTTCGCACGATGTGGGTTTTCCTTAAAACGTGGTATTCTGACATATTTTTTCAAGAGAAAATTCTCCTGTGGGTTCTCTTTTGAGGCTACATGTTTAGACAAACACGCAACACCAAAGTTTTTCCAGTTACAACGTGTTGTTTAGGAAATTCAAGATAATTTTTTACGATGTGTTATTTCTTCTCGTAAAGTTTAAGTATTTCTAATAGGTACGTATTTGTCTTTACTCTGCAACACTGTATTTCCTTATAACATGGTTTTCTTACATATTCTTTCGAGAGAAAACTCTCCTGTGCGTTCTCTTTTGAGGCTACAAGCTTAGACATACACACAACACCAAAGCTTTTCGAGTTATAAAGTGTTGTTTAGGAAATACAAGATAATTTTGTACGAAGCGTTATTTCTTCTCGTAAAGTTTAAGTATTTCTAATATGTACGTATTTGTCTTTACTCTGCAAAACTGTATTTCCTTGTAACGTGGTATTCTTACATATTCTTGCGCAAGAAAACTCTCCTGTGCATTCTCTTTTGAGGCTAGACGCTTAGACATACACGCAACACCAAAGCTTTTCAAGTTACAACGTGTTGTTTAGGAAAAACTAGTTAATTTCGCACGATGCAGGATTTCCTTAAAACGTTGTATTCTGACATATTCTTTCAAGAGAAAATTCTCCTGTGGGTTCTCTTTTGAGGCTACACGTTTAGACATACACGCAACACCAAATTTTTTCCAATTACAACGTGTTGTTTAGGAAATACAGGATAATTTTTTAGGATGCGTTATTTCTTCTCATAAATTTTAAGTATTTCTAATATGTACGTATTTGTCTTTACTCTGCAACACTGTACTTCATTATAACGTGGTATTCTCACATATTCTTTCGAGAGAAAATTCTCCTGTGGGATTTCTTTTGAGCCTACACGCTTAGACATACACTCAACACCAAAGCTTTTAAGTTACAACGTGTTGTTTAGGAAAAACAAGATAATTTCTCACGATGCAGGATTTCCTTAAAACGTGGTATTCTGACATATTTTTTCGAGAGAAAATTCTCCTGTGGGTTTTCTTTTGAGGCTACACATTTAGACTTACAAGCAACACCAAATCTTTTCGGGTTACAACGTGTTGTTTACAATATACAAGGTAATATAGTGCGATGCGTCATTTCTTCTCGTAAAGTTTAAGTATTTCTAATACGTACATATTTGTCTTTACTCTGCAACACTGTATTTGTTTGTAACGTGGTATTCTTTCATTTTCTTTTGAGACAAAACTCTCCTCTGCATTCTCCTTTGAGGCTACACACTTAGACATACACGCAACACCAAAACTTTCCAAGTTACAAGGTGTTGTTTAGGAAAAAGAAGATAATTTCACATGATCTGTGATTTCATTAAAACGGGGTATTCTGACATGTGTTTTCAAGAGAAAACTCTCCTGCACGTACTCTTTTGAGGCTAGAAGCTTAGACATACACGCAACACCAAATCTTTTGGAGTTACATCGTGTTACTTAGGAAAAACAAGATAATTTTGCACGATGCGTTATTTCTTCTCATAAAGTTAAAGTATTTCCAATATGTACGTATTTGTCTTTAATATGCAACACTGTATTTCCTTTTTACGGGGTATTCTTACATATTCTTTCGAGAGAAAACTCTCCTGTGCATTCTCTTCTGTGGCTACACACTTAGACATACACGCAACACCAAAGCTTTTCGAGTTACAACGTGTTGTTTAGGAAAAACAAGATAATTTCGCACGATGCGGGATTTCCTAATAACGTGGTATTCTGACATATTTTTTCGAGAGAAAACTCTCCTGTGCGTTCTCTTTTGAGGCTAGAAGCTTAGACATACTCGCAACACCAAATCTTTTCGAGTTACAATGTGTTGTTTAGGAAAAACAAGATAATTTTGCACGATGTGTTATTTATTCTCATAAAGTTAAAGTATTTCCAATATGTACTTATTTGTCGTTACTCTGCAACACTGTATTTCCTTATAACGTGGTATTCTTACATATTCTTTCGAGAGAAACCTCTCTGTGCATTCTCTTTTGAGGCTGCACCCTTATACATACACACAACACCAAAGCTTTTCGAGTTACAACGTGTTGTTTAGGAAAAACAAGATAATTTTGCACGATGCATTATTTCTTCTCGTAAATTTTAAGTATTTCTAATACTTATGTATTTGTCTTTACTCTGCAACACTGTATTTCCTCATAAAGTGGTATTCTTACATATTCTTTCGGGAGAAAACTCTCCTCTTCATTCTCTTTTGAGGCTACACGCTTAGACTTACATGCAACACCAAAGCATTTCAAGTTGCAATGTGTTGTTTAGGAAAAACAAGATAATTTCGCACGATGCGGGATTTCCTTAAAACGTGGTATTCTGACATATTTTTTCGAGGAAAAATTCTCCTGTGGGTTCTCTTTTGAGGCTACACATTTAGACTTACAAGCAACACCAAATCTTTTCGAGTTACAACGTGTTGCTTAGGAAAAACAAGATAATTTCGCAAGATGCGGGATTTCCTTAAAACGTGGTATTCTTACATATTCTTTCGAGAGAAAACACTCCTGTGCATTCTCTTTTGAGACTGCACCGTTATACATACACGCAACACCAAAGCTTTTCGAGTTACAACGTGTTGTTTAGGAAAAACAAGATAATTTTGCACGATGCATTATTTCTTCTCGTAAATTTTAACTATTTCTAATACTTACATATTTGTCTTTACTCTGCAACACTGTATTTCTTCATAACGTGGTATTCTTGCATATTCTTTTGAGAGAAAACTCTCCTCTTCATTGTCTTTTGAGGCTACATGCTTAGACATACACGCCACACCAAAGCATTTCGAGTTACAACGTGTTGTTTAGGAAAATCAAGATAATTTCACACAATACGGGATTTCCATAAAACGTGGTATTCTGACATTTTTTGAGGGAAAATTCTCTTGTGGGTTCTCTTTTGAGGCTACAGATTTAGACTTACAAGCAACACCAAATCTTTTCGAGTTACAACGTGTTGTTTAGGATATACAAGATAATTTTTATGATGTGTTATTTCTTCTCATACATTTTAAGTATTTCTAATACGTACATATTTGCCTTTACTCTGCAACACTGTATTTGCTTATCACGTGGTATTCTTACATAGTCTTTCGAGAGTAAACTCGCCTGTGTGTTCTCTTTTGAGGCTACATGCTTAAACATACACGCAACACTAAAGCTTTTCAAGTTACAACGTGTTGTTTAGGAAAAACAAGATAATTTTGCACGATGACTTATTTCTTCTTTAAAGTTTAAGTATTTCCAATACGTACGTATTTGTCGTTACTCTGCAACACTGTATTTCCTTATAACGTGGTATTCTTACATATTCTTTCGAGAGAAAATTCTCCTATGCATTCTCTTTTGAGGCTGCACGCTTAGACATACACGCAACACCAAAGCTTTTCGAGTTACAACGTGTTGTTAAGGAAAAACAAGATAATTTCGCAAGATGCAGGATTTCCTTAAAACGTGGTATTCTTACATATTCTTTCGAGAGAAACCTCTCCTATGCATTCTCTTTTGAGGCTGCACCCTTATACATACACGCAACACCAATTCTTTTCGAGTTACAACGTGTTGTTTAGGAAAAACAAGATAAATTCGCACGATGCGGGATTTCCTAATAACGTGGTATTCTGACATATTTTTTGAGAGAAAACACTCCTGTGCGTTCTCCTTTGAGGCTACATGCTTAGTCATACACGCAACACCAAATCTTTTCGAGGTACAACGTGTTGTTTAGGAAAAACAAGATAATTTTGTATGATGAGTTATTTCTTCTCGTAAAGTTTAAGTATTTCTAATTAGTACTTATTTGTTTTTACTCTGCAACACTATATTCCGTTATAACGTGGAATTCTTACATATTCTTTCGAGAGAAAACTCTCCTGTGTGTTCTCTTTTGAGGCTACATCCTTAGACATAAACGCAACAACAAAGATTTTCGAGTTACAACGTGTTGTTTTGGAAAAACAAGATAATTTCGCATGATGCGGTATTTCCTTAAAACGTTGTATTCTGACATATTTTTTCGAGAGAAAACTCTCCTGTGCATTCTCTTTGGAGGCTACAAGCTTAGACATACACGCAACACCAAATCTTTTCGAGTTACAACCTGTTGTTTAGGAAATACAAGATAATTTTGTACGATGCGTTATTTCTTCTCTTAAATTTTAAGTATTTCTAATATGTATGTATTTGTCTTTAGTCTGCAACACTGTATTTCATTATAATGTGGTATTCTTTCATATTCTTTCGAGAGAAAACTCTCCTCTTCATTCTCTTTTGAAGCTACATGCTTAGACATACACGCAACACCAAAGCTTTTCAAGTTACACCGTGTTGTTTAGGAAAAACAAGATAATTTCGCACGATGAGCAATTTCCTTTAAACGGGGTATTCTGACATGTTTTTTCGAGAGAAAACTCTCCTGTGCGTTCTCATTTGAGGCTAGAAGCTTAGACACACATGCAACACCAAATCTTTTCGAGTTACAACGTGTAGGAAAAACAAGATAATTCCTCACGATGCGGGATTTCCTAAAAACGTGGTATTCTGACATATTTTTTTGAGAGAAAACCCTCCTGTGCATTCTCTTTTGAGGCTACAGGTTTAGACATAAACGCAACATCAAATCTTTTCGAGTTAAAACGTGTTGTTTAGGAAATACAAGATAATATTGTATGATGTGTTATTTCTTCTGGTAAAGTTTAATTATTTCAAATACGTACGTATTTGTCTTTAACTGCAACACTGTATTTCCTTGTAACGTGGTATTCTTACATATTCTTTGGAGAGAAAACTCTCCTGTGCGTTCTCTTTTGAGGCTACACACTTAGACATACACGCAACACCAAAGCTTTCTGAGTTAAAACATGTTGTTTAGGAAAAACAAGATAATTTCGCATGATGCAGGATTTTCTTATAAGGTGGTATTCTGACATATTTTTTCGAGAGAAAACATTCCTGTGCATTCTCTTTTGAGGCTACCAGCTTAAACCTACATGTAACAGCAAATCTTTTCGAGTTACAACGTGTTGTTTAGGAAAAACAAGATAATTTTGCACAATGCGTTATTTCTTCTCGTAAAATTTAAGTATTTCCAATACATACGTATTTGTCTTTCCTCTGCAACATTGTATTTCCTTATAACGTGGTATTCTTACATATTCTTTCGAGAAAAAATTCTCCTGTGCATTCTCTTTTGAGGGTGAGCTCTTAGACATACACGCAACACCAAAGATTTTCGAGTTACAACGTGTTGTTAAAGAAAAACAAGATAATTTCGCAAGATGCGGGATTTCCTTAAAACGAGGTATTCTGACATGTTTTTTCGAGAGAAAACTCTCCTGTGCGTACACTTTTGCGGCTACAAGCTTAAACATACACGCAACTCCAAATCTTTTGGAATTTCAACTTGTTGTTTAGGAAATACAAGATAATTTTGTACGGAGCATTATTTCTTCTCGTAAACTTTAACTATTTCTAATATGTATGTATTTGTCTTTACTCTGCAACACTGTATTTCCTTGTAACATGGTATTCTGACATATTGTTTCAAGAGAAAACTCTCTTGTGCGTTCTCTTCTGAGACTACACACTAAGACATACACGCAACACAAAGCTTTTCGTGTTAAAACGTGTTGTTTAGGAAAAACAAGATAATTTCGCACAATACCGGATTTCCTTAAAACGTGGTATTCTGACATATTTTTTCGAGAGAAAACTCTTCTGTGCGTTCTCGTTTGAGGCTACACGATTAGACATACACGCAACACCAAGGCTTTGCGAGTAACAACATTTTGTTTAGGAAAAACAAGATAATTTCGCATGATGCGTTATTTCTTCTCGTAAAGTTTAAGTATTTCTAATACGTATGTATGTGTCCTTACTTCGCAACACTGTATTTCCTTATACCGTGGTATTCTTACATATTCTTTAGAGAGAAAACTCTCCTGCGCGTTCTCTTTTGAGGCTACACACTTAGACATACACGCAACACCAAAGCTTTTCGAGTTAAAACATGTTGTTTAGGAAAAACAAGATAATTTCTCACGATGCAGGATTTCCTTAAAACATGGTATTGTGACATATTTTTTCGAGAGAAAACTCTCCTGTGCATTCTCTTTTGAGGCTGCACATTTAGTCATACATGCAACACAATATCTTTTCGAGTTACAACATGTTGTTTAGGAAACACAAGATAATTTTGCACGATGCGTTATTTCTTCTAGTAAAGTTTACGTATTTCTAACATGTACGTATTTGTCTTTACTCTGCAACACTGTATTTCCTTATAACATGGTATTGTTATACATTCTTTTGAGAGAAATCTCTCCTGTGCGTTCTCTTTTGAGGCTAAAAGCTTAGACATACACGCAACACCAAAGCTTTTCGAATTACAACGTGTTGTTTAGGAAAAATATGATAATTTCGCATGATGTGGTATTTCTCTAAAACGTGGTATTCTGACATATTTTTCGAGAGAAAACTCTCCTGTGCGTTCTCTTTTGAGGCTACCAGCTTAGACATACAGGCTACAACAAATCCTTTCGAGTTACAACGTGTTGTTTAGGAAAAACAAGATAATTTTGCACGATGCATTATTTCTTCTCGTAAAGTTTAAGTATTTCTAATACGTACATATTTGTCTTTACTCTGCAACACTATATTTCCTTATAACGTGGTATTCTTACCTATTCGTTCGAGAGAAAACTCTCCTGTGCGTTCTCTTTTGAGGCTGCACCTTAGACAAAAACGCAACACCAAAGCTTTTCGAGTTACAACAAGTTGATTAGGAAAAACAAGATAATTCACATGATGCGGGATTTTCTTAAAACGTGGTATTCTGACATATTCCTTCGCGAGAAAACTCTCTTGTGCGTTCTCTTTTGAGGCTAGAAGCTTAGACATACACACAACACCAAACCTTTTCTAGTTACTACGTTTTATTTAGGATAAACAAGATAATTTTGCACGATGCGATATTTCTTCTCATAAAGTTTAAGTATTTCCAATATGTACGTATTTCTCTTTAATATGCAACTCTGTATTTCCTCATAACGTGGTATTCTTACATATGCTTTCGAGTGAAAATTCTCCTGTGCGTTCTCTATTGAGGCTACACGCTTAGACATACACGCAACACCAAAGCTTTTCGAGTTAAAATATTTTGAGTAGGAAAAACAAGATAATTTCTCAAGATGCAGGATTTCCTTAAAACATGGTATTGTGACATATTTTTTCAAGAGAAAACTCTCCTGTGCGTTCTCTTTTGTGGCTACACGCGGAGACAAACAAGCAACAACAAACGTTTTCGAGTTACAACATGTTGTTTAGGAAAAACAAGATAATTTCGCACGTTGCAGGATTTCCTTAAAAGTTGGTATTCTGACATATTTTTTTCGAGAGAAAATTCACCTGTGTGTGCTCTTTGGGGCTACACGTTTAGACATACACACAACACCATATCTTTTCGAGTTACAACGTGTTGTTTAGGAAATACAAAATAATTTTGTATGATGCGTTATTTCTTCTTGTAAAGTTTAAGTATTTCTAATACGTACGTATTTTTCTTTACTCTGCAACACTGTATTTCCATATAACGTGGTTTTCTTACATATTCTTTCGAGGGAAAACTCTCCTGTGCATTCTCTTCTGAGGATACAGACTTAGACATACACGCAACACCAAAGCTTTTCGAGTTACAACGTGTTGTTTAGAAAAAACAAGATAGTTTCGCAAGATGCGGGATTTCCTTAAAACGTGGTATTCTGACATATTTTTTTTAGAGAAAATACTCCTGTGCCTTCTCTTTTGAGGCTACAAGCTTATACATACACACAACACCAAATTATTTTCGAGTTACAATGTGTTGTTTAGGAAAAACAAGATAATTTTGCACAATGTGTTATTTCTTCTCGTAAAGTTTAAGTATTAGTAATACGTACGTATTTGTCTTTACTCTGCAACAGTGTATTTCCTTATAACATGGTATTCTTACATATTCTTTCGAGAGAAAACTCTCCTGTGCATTCTCTTTTGAGGCTACATGCTTAGACATACATGCAACACCAAATCTTTTCAAGTTACCAAGTGTTGTTTAGGAAAAACAAGATAATTTCGCACGATGTGCGATTTCCTTATAACGGGGTATTCTGACATGTTCTTTTGAGAGAAAACTCTCCTGTTCATTCTCTTTTGAGGCTAGAAGCTTAGACATACACGCAACACCAAATCTTTTCGAGTTACAACGTGTTATTTAGGAAAAACAAGATAATTTTGCACGATGCCTTATTTCTTCTCATAAAGTTTAAGTATTTCCAAAATGTACGTATTTCTCTTTAATATGCAACTCTGTATTTCCTTATATCATGGTATTCTTACATATTCTTTCGAGTGAAAACTCTCCTGTGCGTTCTCTATTGTGGCTACATGCTTAGACATACACGCAACACCAAAGCTTTTCGAGTTAAAATATGTTGTTAAGTTAAAACAAGATAATTTCCCACGATGCATGATTTCCTTAAAACGTGGTATTCTGACATATTTTTTCGAAAGAAAAGTCTCCTGTGCGTTCTCTTTTGAGGCTGCACGCTTAGACATACATGCAACACCAAAGCTTTTCGAGCTACAACGTGTTGTTTAGGAAAAACAAGATAATTTCATATGATGCGGTATTTCCTTAAAACGTGGATTTTTGACATATTTTTTCGAGAGAAAATTCTCCTGTGGGTTCTCTTTGGAGGCTACACATTTAGACATACACGCACCACCAAATCTTTTCTAGTTACAACGTGTTGTTTATGAAAAACAAGATAAATTTGCACGATACATTACTTCTTCTCGTAAATTTTAAGTATTTCTAATACGTACGTATTTTTTTTTTTTACTCTGCAACACTGTATTCCGTTATAACGTGGAATTCTTACATATTCTTTTGAGAGAAAACTCTCCTGTGCGTTCTCTTTTGAGTCTACATGCTTAGACATACACGCAACACCAAAGTTTTTCGAGTTACAACGTGTTGTTTAGGAAAAACAAGATAATTTCGCATGATGCGGTATTTCCTTAAAACGTGGAATTCTGACATATTTTTTCGAGAGAAAATTCTCCTGTGGGTTCTCTTTGGAGGCTACACATTTAGACATACATGCAACACCAAATATTTTCTAGTTACAACGTGTTGTTTAGGAAAAACAAGATAATTTTGCATGATGCATTATTTCTTCTCGTAAATTTTAAGTATTTCTAATACGTACGTATTTGTCTTTACTCTGCAACACTGTATTTCCTTATAACGTGGTATTCTTTCATATTCTTTCGAGAGAAAACTGTCCTCTACGTTCTCTTTTGAGGCTACCGCTTAGACATACACGCAACACCAAAGCTTTTCAAGTTACAAAGTGTTGTTTAGGAAAAACAAGATAATTTCGCAGGATGAGGGATTTCCCTAAAACGTGGTTTTCTGACATATTTTTTGGAGAGAAAATTCTCCTTTGGGTTCTCTTTTGAGGCTACACATTTAGACTTACAAGCAACACCAAATACAAGATAATTTTGTACGATGGGTTATTTCTTCTCGTAAAGTTTATGTATTTCTAATACGTACGTATTTGTCTTTACTCTGCAACACTGTATGTGCTTATAACGTGGTATTCTTACATATTCTTTCAAGAGAAAACGCTCCTGTGTGTTCTCTTTTGAGGCGACACGCTCAGACATACATGCAACACCAAAGCTTTTCAAGTTACAATGTGTTGTTTAGGAAAAACAAGATAATTTCGCACAATGAGCGATTTTCATAAAACGGGGTATGCTGACATGTTTTTTCTAGAGAACACTCCTGTGCGTTCTCTTTTGAGCCTGCACGATTAGACATACACGCAACAGCAAATCTTTTCGAGTTACAGTCTGTTGTTAAGGAAAAACAAGATAATTTCGCAAGATGCGGGATTTCCTTAAAACGTGGTATTCTGACATATTATTCGAGAGAAAACTCTCCTGTGCATTCTCTTTTGAGGCTACAACCTTAGACATACACGCAACACCAAATCTTTTCGAATTTCAACTTGTTGTTTAGGAAATACAAGATAATTTTGTAAGGAGCGTTATTTCTTCTCGTAAAGTTTAAGTATTTCTAATACGTATGTATTTGTCTTTACTCTGCAACACTGTATTTCCTTGTAACGTGGTATTCTAACATATTCTTTCGAGAGAAAACTCTCCTGTGCGTTCTCTTCTGAGGCTACACACTTAGACTTACACGCAACACCAAAGCTTTTTGAGTTAAAACGTGTTGTTTAGGAAAAACAAGATAATATTGCACAATGCTGGATTTCCTTAAAACTTGGTATTCTGACATCTTTTTTTCGAGGGAAAACTCTCCTGTGCGTTCTCCTTTGAGGCTACATGCTTAGTCATACACTCAACACCATATCCTTTCGAGTTACAACGTGTTGTTTAGGAAAAACATGATAATTTTGCATGAGGCGTTATTTCTTTTAGTAAAGTTTAAGTATTTATAATACATACATATTTGTTTTTACTCTGCAACACTGTATTCCATTATAGCATGGAATTCTAACATATTCTTTCAAGAGAAAACTCTCCTGTGCATTTTTTTTTGAGGATACATGCTTAGACTTACACGCAACACCAAAGCTTTTCAAGTTACAACATGTTGTTTAGGAAAAACAAGATAATTTCGCATGATGTGGTATTTCCTTAAATCGTGGTATTCTGACATATTTTTTCGAGAGATAACACTCTGTGCGTTCTCTTTTGAGGCTGCACGTTTAGTCATACATGGAACACCATATCTTTTTGCGTTACAAAGTGCTGTTTAGGAAAAACAAGATAATTTTGCATGACGCGTTATTTCTTCTCCTAAAGTTTAAGTATTTCTAATACGTATGTATTTGTCTTTACTCTGCAACACTATATTTCCTGATAACGTGGTATTCTTACATATTCTTTCGAGAGAAAACTCTCCTGTGCATTCTCTTTTGAAGCTGAACCCTTACACATACACGCAACACCAAACTTTTCGAGTTACAAGGTGTTGTTTAGGAAAAACAGGATAATTTCGCACGATGCAGGATTTCCTTATAACGAGGTATTCTGAAATATTTTTTCGAGAGAAAACTCTCCTGTCCATTCGCTTTTGCAGTTACACGCTTAGACATACACGCAGCACCAAAGCTTTTCGAGTTACAACGTGTTGTTTAGGAAAAACAAGATAATTTCGCACGATGAGTTTCCTTAAAACGTGGTATTATAACATAATTTTTCGAGAGAAAACTCTCCCGTGCTTTCTCTTTTGAGGCTACAAGCTTAGACATACATGCAACACAAAATCTTTTCGAGTTACAACGTGTTGTTTAGGAAATACAAGATAATTTTGTATGATGCGTTATTTCTTCTCATAAAGTTTACGTATTTCTAATATGTACGTATTTGTCCTTACTCTGTAACACTGTATTTCCTTATAACGTGGTATTCTTACATATTCTTTCGAAAGAAAACTCTCCTGTGTGTTCTCGATTGAGGCTACACACTTAGACATACACGTAACACCAAAGCTTTTCGAGTTAAAACATGTTGTTTAGGAAAAACAAGATAATTTCAAACGATGTGGGATTTCCTTAAAACTTGGTATTGTTTACATAATTTTTCGAGTGAATACTCTCCTGTGGGTTCTCGTTGAGGATACATGTTTAGACATACACGAAACAACAAATCTTCGAGTTACAACGTGTTGTTTAGGATATACAAGATAATTTTGTACGATGCGTTATTTCTTCTCATAAAGTTTAAGTATTTCTAATATGTAAGTATTTGTCTTTACTCGCAACACTGTATTTCCTTGTAATGTGGTATTCTTACATATTCTTTCGAGTGAAAACTCTCCTGTGCATTTTCATTTGAGGCTACATGCTTAGACATACACGCAACACCAAAGCTTTTCGAGTTACAATGTGTTGTGTAGGAAAAACAAGATAATTTCGCACGATGCTGGATTTCCTTAAAACTCGGTATTCTGACATATTTTTTCGAGAGAAAATTCTCCTGTGCATTCGCTTTTGAGGCTACATGCTTAGACATACACGCAACACAAAATCTATTCGAGGTACAACGTATTGTTTAGGAAATACAAGATAATTTTGCACGATGCATTATTTCTTCTCATAAATTTAAAGTATTTCTAATATGTACGTATTTGTCTTTACTCTTCAACAGTGTATTTCCTTATAACGTGCTATTCTTACATATTCTTTTGAGAGAAAACTCTCCTGTGCGTTCTTTTTTGAGGCTGAGCCTTTGCACATACACGCAACACCAAAGCTTTTCGAGTTACAACGTGTTGTTTAGGAAAAACAAGATAATTTCGCAGGATGCGGGATTTCCTTAAAACGTGGTATTCTGACATATTTTTTCGAGAGAAAACTCTCCTGTGCGTTCTCTTTTGAGGCTGCACGCTTAGTCATACATGCAACACCAAAGCTTTTTGAGTTACAACGTGTTGTGTAGGAAAAAGAAGATAATTTCGCACGATGCTGGATTTCCTAAAAACATGGTATTCTGACATATTTTGTACGGAGCATTATTTCTTCTCATAAAGTTTAAGTAATTCTAATACGTATGTATATTTCTTTACTCTGCAACACTGTATTTCCTTGTAACGTGGTATTCTGACATATTTTTTCGAGAAAAAACTCTCCTGTGCATTCTCTTATGAGGCTACACACTTAGGCATACACACAACACCAAAGCTTTTCGAGTTACAACGTGTTGTTTAGGAAAAACAAGATAATTTCGCACGATGCTGGATTTCCTAAAAAACGTGGTATTCTGACATACTTTTTCGAGAGAAAACTCTCCTGTGCATTCTCTTTTGAGGCTACACGCTTAGTCATACACTCAACACCAAATCTTTTCGAGTTACAATGTGTTGTTTGGGAAAAACAAGATAATTTTGCATGATGCATTATTTCTTCTCGTAAAGTTTAAGTATTTCTAATAAGTACATATTTGTCTTTACTTTGCAACACTGGATTACGTTATAACGTGGAATTTATTACATATTCTTTCGAGAGCAAACTCTCCTGTGCGTTCTCTTTTGAGGCTGCATGCTTAGTCATACACGCAACACTAAATCTTTTCGAATATCAACTTGTTGTTTAGGAAATACAAGATAATTTTTTACGGAGCGTTATTTCTTCTCATAAAGTTTAAGTATTTCTAATATGTACGTATTTGTCTTTACTCTGCAACACTGTATTTCTTTATCACGTGGTACTCTTGCATATTCTTTCTAGAGAAAACTCTCCTGCGCATTCTCTTTTGAGGCTGAACCCTTACACATACACGCAACACCAAGGCTTTTCGAGTTACAACGTGTTGTTAAGGAAAAACAAGATAATTTCGCAGGATGCGGGATTTCCTTAAAACGTGGTATTCTGACATATTTTTTTCGAGAGAAAACTCTCCTGTGCATTCTCTTTTGAGGCTGCACGCTTAGTCATACAGGCAACACCAAAGCTTTTCGAGTTACAACGTGTTGTTTAGGAAAAACAAGATAATTTCGCACTATGCTGGATTTACATAAAACGTGGTATTCTGACTTATTTTTTTGAGAGAAAACTCTCCTGTGCGTTCTCTTTTGAGGCTACACGCTTAGTCATACACTCAACACCAAATCTTTTCTAGTTACAACGTGTTGTTTAGGAAAAACAAGATAATTTTGCATGATGGGTTTTTTCTTCTCGTCAAGTTTAAGTATTTCTATTACGTACATATTTGTCTCTACTCTGCAACACTGTATTACGTTATAACGTGGAATTCTTACATATTCTTTCGAGAGAAAACTCTCCTGTGCGTTGTCTTTTGAGGCTACTTGCTTAGACATAAACACAACACCAAAGCTTTTAGAGTTACAACATGTTGTTTAGGAAAACAAGATAATATCACATGATGCGGTATTTCCATAAAACCTGGTATTCTGACATATTTTTTCGAGAGAAAACTCTCCAGTGCTTTCTCTTTTGAGGCTGCACGCTTACTCATACATACAACATCAAATCTTTTCGAGTTACAACGTGTTGTTTAGGAAAAACAAGATAATTTTGCATGATGCGTTATTTCTTCTTGTAAAGTTTAAGTATTTCTAATACGTACATATTTGTTTTTACTCTGCAACACTGTATTTCGTTATAACGTGGAATTCTTACATATTCTTTCGATAGAAAACTCTCCTGTGCGTTGTCTTTTGAGGCTACATGCTTAGACATAAACACAACACCAAAGCTTTTCGAGTTACAACGTGTTATTTAGGAAAAACAAGATAATATCACATGATGTGGTATTTCCATAAACCGTGGTATTCTGACATATTGTTTCGAGAGAAAACTCTCCTGTGCGTTCTCCTTTGAGACTACACGCTTAGACATACACGCAACACCAAAGCTTTTTGAGTTACAACGTGTTGTTTAGGAAAAACAAGATAATTTCGCACGATGAGGGATTTCCTTCAAACGTGGTATTCTGACATATTTTTTTCGAGAGAAAACACTCCTGTGCGTTCTCCTTTGAGGCTACATGCTTAGACATACACGCAACACCAAAGCTTTTCGAGTTACAACGTGTTTAGGAAAAACAAGATAATTTCCCACGATGTGCGATATCCTTATAACGGGGTATTCTGATATGTTTTTTTGAGAGAAAACTCTCCTGTGCGTTCTCTTTTGAAGCTAGAAGCTTAGACATACACGCAACGCCAAATCCTTTCAAGTTACAACATGTTATTTCGGAAAAAACAGATAATTTTGCATGATGCGTTATTTCTTCTCATAAAGTTTAAGTATTTCCAATATGTACTTATTTGTCTTTAATATGCAACTCAGTATTTCCTTATAACGTTTTATTCTTACATATTCTTTCGAGAGAAAACTCTCCTGTGCATTCTCTTTTGAGACTACATGCTTAGACATTCATGCAACACCAAATCTTTTCCAGTTACAACGTGTTGTTTAGGAAAAACAAGATAATTTCTCACGATGCGGGATTTCCTTAAAATATGGTATTCTGACATATTTTTTGAGAGAAAACTCCCCTATGCGTTCTCTTTTGAGGCTACACGCTTAGACATACACGTAACACCAAAGCTTTTCGAGTTACAATGTGTTGTTAGGAAAAACACGATAATTTCCCATGATGCGTGATTTCCTTAAAACGTGGTATTCTCACATATTTTTTCGAGAGAAAACTCTCCTGTGCGTTCTCCTTTGAGGCTACATGCTTAGACATACACGCAAAACCAAATCCTTTCGAGTTACAACGTGTTGCTTAGGAAATACAAGATAATTTTGTACGATGCGTTATTTCTTCTCGTAAAGTTTAAGTATTTCTAATACGTATGTATTTTTCCTTACTCTGCAACACTGTATTTCCTTATAATGTGGTATTCTTACATATTCTTTCGAGAGAAAACTCTCCTGTGCATTCTCTTTTGAGGCTACACACTTAGACATACACGTAACACCAAAGCTTTTCAAGTTAAAACATGTTGCTTAGGAAAAACAAGATAATTTCAAACGATGCGGGATTTCCTTAAAACTTGGTATTCTGAAATATTCCTTCGAGAGAAAACTCTCCTGTTCATTCTCTTTTGAGGCTGCACGCTTAGTCATACATGCAACACCATATTTTTTCGAGTTGCAATGTGTTGTTTAGGAAAAACAAGATAATTTTGCACGATGCGTTATTTCTCCTCGTAAAGTTTAAGTATATCCAATACGTACTTATTTGTCTTTACTCTGCAACACTGTATTTCCTTATAACGTGGTATTCTTACATATTCTTTCGAGAGAAATCTCTACTGTGCGTTTTCTTTTGAGGCTACAAGCTTAGACATACACGCAAAAAGCTTTTCGAGTTACCACGTGTTGTTTAGGAAAAATTGCATAATTTCGCACGATGCGGGATTTCTTTAAAACATGGTATTTTGACATATTTTTTCTAGAGAGAATTCTCCTGTGGGTTCTCTTTTGAGGATCCACATTTAGACATACACGCAACAACAAATCTTTTTGTGTTACAACGTGTTGTTTAGGAAATACAGGATAATTTTTTATGATGCAATATTTCTTCTCGTAAAGTTTAAGTATTTCTAATATGTGCGTATTTGTCTTTACTCTGCAACACTTTATTTACTTATAATGTGGTATTCTTACATACTCTTTCGAGTGAAAACTCTCCTGTGCGTTCTCTTTTGAGGATACCCACTTAGACATACACGCAACACCAAAGCTTTTCGAGTTACAATGTGTTGTTTAGGAAAAACAAGATAATTTCGCAAGATGCAGGATTTCCTTAAAAAGTGGTATTCTGAAATATTTTTTCGAGAGAAAATTCTCCTCCGTGTTCTCTTTTGAGACTACATGCTTTACCATCCACGCAACACAAAATCTTTTCGAGTTACAACGTTTTGTTTAGGAAATACAGGATAATTTTGCACGATGCGTTATTTCTTCTCATAAAATTTAAGTATTTCTAATAAGTACGTATTTGTCTTTACTCTGCAACACTCTATTTCCTTATAACGTGGTATTCTTACATATTTTTTCGAGAGAAATCTCTCCTGTGCCTTCTCTTTTGCGGCTACATGCTTAGAAAAACACGCAACACCAAAGTTTTTCGAGTTCCAACATGTTGTTTAGGAAAAACAAGATAATTTCTCACGATGCGGGATTTCCTTAAAAGTGGTATTATGACATATTATTTCGAGAGAAAATTCCCTGTGGGTTCTCTTTTGAGGCTAAACTTTTAGACATACACGCAACACCCATTCTTTTCGAGTTACAACGTGTTGTTTTTGGAAAAGCAAGATAATTTTGCATGAGGCATTATTTCTTCTCGTAAATTTTAAGTATTTCTAATACGTATTTATTTGTCTTTAATCTGCAACACTGTATTTCTTCATAACGTGCTATTCTTAAATATTCTTTCGAGAGAAAACTCTCCTGTGCGTTCTCTTTTGAGGCTGCACGCTTAGAGAAAAACGCAACACCAAAGCTTTTCAAGTTACAACAAGTTGTTTAGGAAAAAAAAAAAGATAATTTCGCACGATGCAGGATTTCTATAAAACGTTGTATTCTGACATATTCTTTCGTGAGAAAACTCTCCTGTGCTTTCTCTTTTGAGGCTACTCGCTTAGAAATACACGCAACACCAAATCTTTTCGAGTTACAACGTGTTGTTTAGGAAAAACAAGGTAATATTGCAAGTTGCATTATTTCTTCTCGTAAAGTTTAAGTATTTCTAATATGTACGTATTTGTCTTTACTCTGCAACACTGTATTTCTGTGTAACGTGGTATTCTTACATATTCTTTCGAGAGAAACCTCTTCTGTGCGTTCTCCATTGAGGCTACACCTTTAGACATACACGCAACACAAAATCTTTTCGAGTTACAACGTGTTGTTTAGGAAAAACAAGATAAATTTCTACGTTGCAGGATTTCCTTAAAACGTGGTATTCTGACATACTTTAAGAGAGAAAATTCTCTCCTGGGTTCTCTTTTGAGGCTACACGTTTAGTCATACACGCAACACCAAATCTTTTCGAGTTACAACGTGTTATTAAGGAAATACAAAATAATTTTTTACGATGCGTTATTCCTTCTCATAAAGTTTAAGTATTTCTGATACATATGTATTTGTTTTTACTCTGCAACACTGTATTTCCTTATAACGTGGTATTCTTACATATTCTTTCGAGAGAAAACTCTCCTGTGCCTTCTCTTCTGAGGCTACACGCTTAGACATACACGCAACACCAAAGCTTTTCGAGTTACAAGGTGTTGTTTAGGAAAAACAAGATTATTTCGCACGATGCGGGATTTCCTTAAAACGTGGTATTCTGACATATTTTTTCGAGAGAAAACTCTCCTGTGCGTACTCCTTTGAGGCTACACGCTAAGACATACACGCAACTCCAAAGTTTTTCGAAGTACATAGTGTTGTTTAGGAAAAACAAGATAATTTCGCACAATGCAGGATTTCCTTAAATCGTGGTATTCTGACATATTTTTTGGAGAGAAAATTCTCCTGTGGGATCTCTTTTGAGGCTACACATTTAGACATACACACAACACCAAATCTCTTTGAGTTACAACGTGTTGTTTTGGAAATACAAGATAATTTTGTACGATGCGTTATTTCTTCTCTTAAAGTTTAAGTATTTCTAATACGTACGTATTGGTCTTTACTCTGCAACACTGTATTTCCTTATAACCTGGTATTCTTACATATTCTTTCGAGAGAAACCTCTCCTGTGCGTTCTCTTTTAAGGCTACACGCTTAGACATACACCCAACACCAAATATTTTCGAATTAAGACGTGTTGTTTAGGAAAAACAAGATAATTTCGCACTATGAGGGATTTCCTTAAAACGTGGTATTCTGACATACTTTTTTGAGAGAAAACTCATCTGTGCGTTCTCTTTAGAGGCTACTCGCTTAGACATACACGCCACACCAAATCTTTTCGAGTTACAACATGCAGGATTTCCTTAAATCATGGTATTCTGATGTTGTTTAGCAAATACAAGATAATTTTGTATGATACTTTATTTCTTATCATAAAGTTTAAGTATTTCTAATACGTACGTATTTGTCTTTACTCTGCAAAAATGCATTTCCTTGTAATGTGGTATTCTTACATATTCTTGCGAGAGAAAACTCTCCTGTGCATTCTCTTTTGAGGCTACACACTTAGACATACACGCAACACCTAAGCTTTTCGAGTTAAAACATTTTGTTTAGGAAAAGAAGATAATTTCGCATGATGCAGGATTTCTTTAAAACGTGGTATTCAGACATATTTTTTCGAGAGAAAACTCTCTTGTGCATTCTCCTTTGAGGGTACAAGCTTAGACATACAGGCATCACCAAACCTTTTTGAGTTACAACCTGTTGTTTAGGAAAAAAAAAAGATAATTTCGCACGATGCAGGATCTCCTTAAAACGTGGTATTCTGACATATTTTTTCAAGAGAAAACTCTCCTGTGTGTTCTCTTTTGAGGCTACACGCTGAGACATACAAGCTACACCAAAGCTTTTCGAGTTACAAAGTGTTGGTTAGGAAAAACAAGATAATTTCTCACGATGCAAGACTTCCTTAAAACGTGGTATTTTGATATATTTTTTCGAGAGAAAATTCTCCTGTGGGTTCTCTTTTGAGGCTACACATTTAGACATACACAAAACACCAAATCTTTTCGAGTTACAACGTGTTGTTTAGGAAATACAAGATAATTTTTTACGATGCCTTATTTCTTCTCATAAAGTTTAAGTATTTCTAATATGTACGTATTTGTCTTTACTCTGCAACACTGTATTTCCTTATAACGTGATATTCTTACATATTATTTCGAGAGAAAACTCTCCTGTCCGTTCTCTTTAGAGGCTACACGCTTAGACATACACGCAACACCAAAACTTTTCGAGTTACAACGTGTTGTTAAAGAAAAACAAGATAATTTCGCACGATGAGGGATTTAATTAAAACGTGGTATTCTGAAATATTTTTTCAAGAGAAAACAATCCTGTGCGTTCTCCTTTGAGGATACACGCTTAGACCTACACGCAACACCACATCTTTTCGTGTTACAACGAGTTGTTTAGAAAAAACAAGATAATTTTGCACGATGCGTTATTTCTTCTTATAAAGTTTAAGTATTTCCAATACGTAAGTATTTGTCTTTACTCTGCAACACTGTATTTCATTATAACATGGTATTCTTACAGATTCTTTCAAGACAAAACTCTCATGTGCGTTCTCTTTTGAGGCTACACACTTAGACATACATGCAACACAAAATCTTTTGTAGTTACAACGTGCTGTTTAGGAAAAACAAGATAATTTTGCACGATGCGTTATTTCTTCTCGTAAAGTTTAAGTATTTCAAATACGTAAGTATTTGTCTTTACTCTGGAACACTATTTCCTTGTAACGTGGTATTCTTACATATTCTTTCTAGAGAAAACTCTCCTGTGCATTCTCTTTTGAGGCTACACGCTTAGACAAACACGCATCGCCAAAGCTTTTCAAGTTACAACGTGTTGTTTAGGAAAAAAATGATAATTCCGCACGATGCGGTATTTCCTTCAAACGTGGTATTCTGACATATTTGGTCGGTAGAAAATTTTCCAGTGGGTTCTCTTTTGAGGCTACACGTTTAGAAATACACGCAACACCAAATCTTTCTGAGTTACAACGTGTTGTTTAGGAAATCCAAGTTAATTTTGTACGATGCGTTATTTCTTCTCATAAAGTTTAAGTATTTCTAATACGTACGTATTTGTCTTTACTCTGCAACACTGTTTTCCTTATAATGTGGTATTCTTACATATTCTTTCGAGAGAAAACACTCCTGTGCATTCTCTTTTGAGGCTGCATGCTTAGACATACATGCAATACTAAAGCTTTTCGAGTTAAATCCTGTTGTTTAGGAAAAACAAGATAATTTCGCACGATGCGGGATTTCCTTAAAACGTTGTATTCTGACTTATTTTTTCGAGAGAAAACTCTCCTGTGTCTTCTCTTTTGAGGCTACAAGCTTAGACATACACGTAACACAAAATCTTTTTGAGTTACAACGTGTTGTTTAGGAAAAACAAGATAATTTTGCTCGAAGCGTTATTTCTTCTCCTAAAGTTTAAATATTTCCAATATGTACGTATTTGTCTTTACTCTGCAACGCTATATTTCCTTATAACGTGGTATTCTTACATATTCTTGTGAGAGAAAACTCTCCTGTGCGTTCTCCTTTGAGGCTGCACGCTTAGACAAAAACCCAACACCAAAGCATTTCGAGTTACAACAGGTTGTTTAGGAAAAACAAGATAATTTTGCATGATACGGGATTTTCTTAAAACGTGGTTTTCTGACATATTTTTTCGAGACAAAGTTCTCCTGTGCATTCTCTTTTGAGGCTACACGCTTAGACATACACGCAACACCAAAGCTTTCGAGTTACAACGTGTTGTTTAGGAAAAACAAGATAATTTCTCACGATGCAGGATTTCCTTAAAACGTGGTATTCTGACATATTTTTTCGAGAGAAAATTCTCCTGTGGGTTCTCTTTTGAGGCTACACATTTAGACATATACACAACACCAAATCTTTTCAAGTTACAACGTGTTGTTTAGGAAATACAAGATAATTTTTGACGATGCGTTATTTCTTCTCGTAAAGTTTAAGTATTTCTAATACGTACGTATTTGTCTTTACTCTGCAACACTGTATTTCCTTGTAACGTGGCATTCTTACATATTCTTTCGAGAGAAAACTTTCCTGTGAGTTCTCTTTTGAGGCTAGACGCTTAGATATACAGGAATCACCAAAGCTTTTCCAGTTACAACGTGTTGTTAAAGAAAAAAAAAAAAGATAATTTCGCACGATGCAGGATTTCATTAAAACGTGGTATTCTGACATATTTTGTGGAGTGAAAATTCTCCTGTGGGTTCTCTTTTGAGGCTACACGTTTAGACATACACGCAACACCAAATCCTTTCGAGTTACTACGTGTTTTTTAGGAAAAACAAGATAATTTCGCACAATGAGGGATTTCCTTAAAACGTGGCATTCTGATATATTTTTTGAGAGAAAACTCTCCTGTGCGTTCTCTTTTGAGGCTACAAGCTTAGACATACACGCAACACCAAATCTTTCCGAGTTACAACATGTTGTTTAGGAAAAAAACAAGATAATTTTGCAAGATGCCTTATTTCTTCTGTTAAAGTTTAAATATTTCCCATATGTACGTAATTGTCTTTACTCTGCATCACTATATTTCCTTATAACGTGGTATTCTTACATATTCTTTCGAGAGAAATCTCTCCTGTGCATTCTCCTTTGAGGCAGCACGCTTAGACAAAAACGCAACACCAAAGCTTTTCGAGTTACAACAAGTTGTTTAGGAAAAACAAGATAATTTCGCACTATACGGGATTTTCTTAAAACGTGGTATTCTGACATATTTTTTCCAGAGAAAACTCTCCTGTGCATTCTCTTTTGAGGCTAAACACTTATAAATACACGCCACACCAAATCTTTTCGAGTTACAATGTGTTGTTTAGGAAAAACAAGATAATTTTGCACGATGCGATATTTCTTCTCGAAAAGGTTAAATATTTCCAATATGTATGTATTTGTCTCTACTCTGCAACACTATATTTCCTTATAACGGGGTATTCTTACATATTCTTTCGAGAGAAAACTCTCCTGTGCGTTCTCTTTTGAGGCTGCACGCATAGACAAAAACACAACACCAAAAATTTTCGAGTTACAAGTGGTTTAGGAAAAATAAGATAATTTTGCACGATACGGGTTTTCCTTAAAACGTGGTATTCGGACATATTTTTTGGAGAGAAAACTCTCCTGTGCGTTCTCTTTTGAGGCTACATGCTTAGACATACTCGCAATACCAAAGCTTTTCGAGTTACGACGTGTTGTTTAAGAAAAACAAGGTAATTTCGCACGATGCGGGATTTCCTTAAAACGTGGTATTCTGACATATTTTTTCGATAGAAAACTCTCCTGTGCATTCTCTTTTGAGGCTAAGTGCTTAGACATACAAGAAACACCAAAGCTTTTTGAGTTACAAGATGTTGTTTAGGAAAAACAAGATGATTTTGCACGATGTAGGATTTCCTTAAATCCTGGTATTCTGACAAATTTTTTCGAGAGAAAATTCTCCTGTGCGTTCTCTTTTGAGGCTACACGCTTAGACAAACACGCAACACCAAATCCTTTTGAGTTACAACGTGTTGTTTAGGAAAAACAAGATAATTTTGCACAATGTTTTATTTCTTCTCGTAAAGTTTAAGTATTTCTAATACGTACGTATTTTTTTTACTCTGAAACACTGTATTTCCTTATAACGTGGTATTCTTACATATTCCTTCAAGAGAAAACTCTCCTGTGCGTTCTCTTTTGAGGCTACACACTTAGACATACACGCAACACCAAAGCTTTTCGAGTTACAACATGTTGTTTAAGAAAAACAAGATAATTTCACACGATGCGGGATTTCCTTAAAACGAGGTATTCTGACATATTTTTTCAAGAGAAAACTCTCCTGGGAGTTCTCTTTTGAGGTTACAAGCTTAGATATACACGCAACCCCAAATCATTTCGAATTACAACATGTTGTTTAAGAAAAACCAGATAATTTTGTACGATGCGTTATTTCTTCTGGTAAAGTTAAAGTATTTCAATTGCGTACATATTTGTCTTTACTCTGCAATACTAAATTTCCTTATAACGTGGTATTCTTACATATTCTTTTGAGAGAAAACTCTCCTGTGCATTCTCTTTTAAGGATGCACGCTTAGACAAATATGGAACACCAAAGCTACTCGAGTTACAACAAGTTGTTTAGGAAAAACAAGATAATTTCGCACGATGAGGGATTTTCTTAAAACGTGGTATTCTGACATATTTTTTCGAGAGAAAACTCTCCTGTGCATTCTCTTTTGAGGCTACACGCTTAGACATACACGCGACACCAAAACATTTTGAGTTACAACGTGTTGTTTAGGAAATATAAGATAATTTTGTGCGATGCGTTATTTCTTCTCGTAAAGTTTAAGTATTTCTAATATGTACGTATTTGTCTTTACTCTGCAAAAACTGTATTTCCTTGTAACGTAGTATTCTTACATGTTTTTGCGAGAGAAAACTCTCCTGTGCATTTTCTTTTGAGGCTATACTCTTAGACATACACGCAACACTAAAGCTTTTTGAGTTACAACAAGTTGTTTAGGATAAAAAAGATAATTTCGCACGATGCGGGATTTCCTTAAAACGTGGTATTCTGTCATATTTTTTGGAGAGAAAACTCTCCTGTGCGTTCTCTTTTGAGGCTACACACTTAGACATACACGCAACACCAAAGCTTTTCGAGTTACAACGTGTTGTTTAAGAAAAACTAGATAATTTCGCATGATGCGGGATTTCCTTCAAACGTGGTATTCTGACATATTTTTTCGAGAGAACTCTCTCCTGTGGGTTCTCTTTTGAGGCTACACGTTTAGACATACACACAACACCAAATCCTTTCTAGTTACAACGTGTTGTTTAGGAAATACAAGATAATTTTTTATGATGCGTTATTTTTTCTCTTAAAGTTTAAGTATTTCTAATATGTACATATTTGTCTTTATTCTGCAACACTTTATTTCCTTATATCGTGGTATTCTTACATATTCTTTCTAGAGAAAACTCACCTGTGGATTCTCTTTTGAGGCTACACTCTTAGACCTACACGCAACCCCAAAGCTTTTCTAGTTACAACGTGTTGTTTAAAAAAAAATAAGATAATTTCGCACGATGTGGGATTTCCTTAAAACGTGGTATTCTGACATATTTTTTCAAGAGAAAATTCTCCTGTGGGTTCTCTTTTGAGGCTACATGTTTAGACATACACGCAACACCAAATCTTTTCCAATTACAACGTGTTGTTTAGGAAATACAAGATAATTTTTTATGATGCGTTATTTCTTCTCATAAAGTTTAAGTATTTCTAATACGTAAGTGTTTGTCTTTACTCTGCAACATTGTACTTCCTTATAACGTGGTATTCTTACATATTCTTTCTAAAGCAAACTCTCCTGTGCATTCTCTTTGAGGCTACATGCTTAGACATACACGCAACATGAAAGCTTTTCGAGTTACAAAGTGTTGTTTAGGAAATACAAGATAATTTTTTACGATGCGTTATTTCTTCTCGTAAAGTTTAAGTATTTCTAATATGTACGTATTTGTCTTTACTATGCAAAACTGTATTTCCTTGTAACATGGTATTCTTACATATTCTTGCGCGAGAAAACTCTCCTGTGCATTCTCTTTTGAGGCTAGACGCTTAGACATACACGCAACACCAAAGCTTTTCAAAGTTACACTGTGTTGTTTAGGAAAAACAAGATAATTTCGTACGATGCAGGATTTCCTTAAAACGATGTAATCTGACATATTCTTTCAAGAGAAAATTCTCCTGTGGTTTCTCTTTTGAGGCTACACGTTTAGACATACACGCAACACCAAATCTTTTCCAATTACAACGTGTTGTTTAGGAAATACAAGATAATTTTTTAGGATGCGTTATTTCTTCTCGTAAAGTTTAAGTATTTCTAATATGTAGGTTTTTGTCTTTACTCTGCAACACTGTACTTCATTATAACGTGGTATTCTTACATATTCTTTCAAGAGAAAATTCTCCTGTGGGATTTCTTTTGAGGCTACACACTTGGACATACACTCAACACCAAAGCTTTTCGAGTTAAAACTTGTTGTTTAGGAAATACAAGATAATTTTGTACGATGCGTTATTTTTTCTTGTAAAGTTTAAGTATTTCTAATATGTATGTATTTGTCTTTAATCTGCAAAATTGTATTTCCTTGTAACGTGGTATTCTTACATATTCTTGCGAGAGAAAACTCTCCTGTGCATTCTCTTTTGAGGCTACACACTTAGACATACACGCAACACCAAAGCTTTTCGAGTTAAAACATGCTGTTTAGGAAAACAAGATAATTTCGCACAATGCAGGATTTCCTTATAACGTGGTATTCTGACATATTTTTTCGAGAAAAAAATCTCCTGTGAGTTCTCTTATGAGACTACATGCTTAGACAAACATGCAACACCAAATCTTTTTGAGTTACAAAGCGTTGTTTAGGAAAAAACCAGATAATTTTGCACGATGCTTTATTTCTTCTGGTAAAGTTTAAGTATTTCAATTACGTACATATTTGTCTTTATCCTGCAACACGATATTTCCTTATAACGTGGTATTCTTACATATTCTTTTGAGAGAAAACTCTCCTGTGCGTTCTCTTTCAAGGCTGCACGCTTAGACAAATACGGAACACCAAAGCTTTTCGAGTTACAACAAGTTGTTTAGGAAAAACAAGATAATTTCTCATGATGCGGGATTTTCTTATAACGTGGTATTCTGACAAATTTTTTCGAGAGAAAGCTCTCCTGTGCGTTCTCTTTTGAGGCTACATATTTAGACATACATGCACCACCAAAGCTTTTCGAGTTACAACGTGTTGTTTAGGAAATAGAAGATAATTTTGTAAGATGCGTTATTGCTTCTCGTAAAGTTAAGTATTTCCAATATGTACGTATTTATCTTTATTCTGCAACACTGTATTTCCTTATAACGTGGCATTCTTACATATTCATTAGGAAGAAACCTCTCCTGTGCGTTCTCATTTGAGGCTACACACTTAGACATACAGACAACACCAAAGCTTTTCGAGTTACAACGTGTTGTTTAATAAAAAACAAGATAATTTCGCAGGATGCTGGTTTTCCTTAAAACTTGGTATTCTGACATATTTTTTTCGTGAGAAAATTCTCCAGTCGGTTCTCTTTCGATGCTACACGTTTAGACATACATGTAACACCAAATCTTTTCGAGTTACATCGTGGTGTTTAGGAAATACAAGATAATTTTTTACGATGCGTTATTTCTTCTCATAAAGTTTAAGTATTTCTAATATGTACGTATTTGTCTTTACTCTGCAACACTGTATTTCCTTATAACGTGGTATTCTTACATATTATTTCGAGAGAAAACTCTCCTGTGCGTTCTCTTTTGAGGCTAGACACTTAGACATACATGCAGCATCAAAGCTTTTCGAGTTACAACGTGTTGTTTAGGAAAAGCAAGATACTTCGCACGATGCCGGATTTCCTTAAAACATGGTATTCTGACATATTTTTTTTTGAGAGAAAACTCTCCTGTACGTTCTCTTTTGAGGCTCCACTCTTAGACATACACGCAACACCAAATCCTTTCGAGTTACAATGTGTTCTTTAGGAAAAAACAATTTAATTTTGCATGATGCTTTATTTCTTCTCAAAAAATTTAAGTATTTCTAATACGTATGTATTTGTCTCTACTCTGCAACACTGTATTTCTTTATAACGTGGTATTCTTACATATTATTTCGAATTAAATCTCTCCTGTGCGATCTCTTTTGAGGCTGCACGCTTAGACGAAAACGCAACACCAAAGCTTTTCGAGTTACAACAATTTGTTTAGGAAAAACAAGATAATTTCGCACGATGCGGGATTTCCTTAAAACGTGGTATTCTGACATATTTTTTCGAGAGAAAACTCTCTTGTGCATTCTCTTTTGAGGCTACATGCTGAGACATACAAGCAACACCAAAGCCTTTCGAGTTACAATGTGTTGTTTAAGAAAAACAAGATAATTTTGTATGATGCGTTATTTCTTCTCGTAAAGTTTAAGTATTTCTAATACGTACGTATTTGTCTTTATTCTGCAATACTGTATTTCCTTATAACGTGGTATTCTTACATATTCTTTCTAGAGTAAACTCTCCTGTGCATTCTCTTTTGAGGCTAAACACTTAGACATACACGCAACACCATAGCTTTTCGAGTTACAACGTGTTGTTTAAGAAAAACAAGATAATTTTGCAGGATGCGGGATTTCCTTAAAACGTGGTATTCTGACGTATTTTGTCGAGAGAAAATTCTTCTATGGGTTCTATTTTGAGGCTACACGTTTACACATACACGCAACACCATATCATTTCGAGTTACAACGTGTTGTTTAGGAAAAACAATATAATATTGCACGGTGCGTTATTTCTTCTCCTAAAGTTTAAGTATTTCTAATACGTACTTATTTGTCTTTAATCTGCAACACTGTATTTCCTTATAACGTGGTATTCTTACATATTCTTTCGAATTAAAACTCTCCAGTGCATTCTCTTTTGAAGCTACACGCTTAGACATACACGCAACACCAAAGCTTTTCGAGTTACAACATGTTGTTTAGGAAAACCAAGATAATTTTGCACGATGCGTTACTTCTTCTCGTAAATTTTAGTATTTCCAATAGTAGGTATTTGTCTTTACTCTGCAACACTGTATTTCCTTATAACGTGGGATACTTACATATTCTTTCAAGGCAAAATTCTTCTTTGAGTTCTCTTTTGAGGCTGCACGCTTAGAAATATATACAACACCAAAGCTCTTCGAGTTACAACAAGTTGTTTAGGAAAAAACAGATAATTTCGCACGATGCAGGATTTCCTTAAAACGTAGTATTCTGACATATTTTTGCAAGAGAAAACTCTCCTGTGTGTTCTCTTTTGAAGCTAGGTGCTTAGACATACATGCAACAACAAAGCTTTTCGAGTTACAACGTTTTGTTTAGGAAAAACAAGATAATTTCGCACGATGCAGGATTTCCTTAAAAGGTGGTATCCTGACATTTTTCTTCTCGTAAAGTTTAAGTATTTCTAATATGTACATATTTGTCTTTACTCCGCAAAACTGTATTTCCTTGTAACATGGTATTCTTCCATATTCTTTCGAGAGAAAACACTCTTGTGCATTCTGTTTTTAGGCTAGATGCTTAGAGATACACGCAACACCAAAGCTTTTCAAGTTACAACGTGTTGTTTAGGAAAAAGAAGATAATTTCGCACGATGCAGGATTTCCTTAAAACGTGGTACTCTGACATATTTTTTTGGGAGACAATTCTCCTGTCGGTTCTCTTTTGAGGCTACACGTTTAGACATACACAAAACACCAAATCTTTTCGAGTTACAATGTGTTGTTTAGGAAATACAAGATAATTTCGCACGATGTGGGATATCCTTAAAGCGTGGTATTCTGACATATTTTTTTGAGAGAAAACTCTCCTGTGCGTTCTCCTTTGAGGCTACACGCTTCGACATAAATGCAACACCAAAGCTTTTCAAGGTACAACGTGTTGTTTAGGAAAAACTAGATAATTTCTCACGATGTGGGATTTCCTTACAACGTGGTATTCTGACATATTTTTTCGAGAGAAAATTCTTCTGTTGGTTCTCTTTTGAGATTACACATTTAGATATACACGCAACACCATATCTTTTCAAGTTACAACATGTTGTTTAGGAAAAACAAGATAATATTGCACGATGTGTTATTTCTTCTCGTAAAGTTTACGTATTTCTAATATGTACATATTTGTCTTTATTCAGCAACACTTTATTTCCTTATAACGTGGTATTCTTACATATTCTTTTTTAGTGAAAACTCACCTGTGGATTCTCTTTTGAGGCTACACTCTTAGACATACACGCAACCCCAAAGCTTTTCTAGTTACAACGTGTTGTTTTAAAAAAAATAAGATAATTTCGCACGATGTGGGATTTCCTTAAAACGTGGTATTCTGACATATTTTTTCAAGAGAAAAATCTCCTGTGGGTTTTCTTTTGAGGCTACATGTTTAGACATACACGCAGCACCAAATCTTTTCCAATTACAACGTGTTGTTCAGGAAATACAAGATAATTTTTTTACGATGCGTTATTTCTTCTTGTAAAGTTTAAGTATTTCTAATACATAGGTGTTTGTCTTTACTCGGAAACATTGTACTTCCTTATAACGTGGTTTTCTTACATATTCTTTCTAGAGCAAACTCTCCTGTGCGTTCTCTTTTGAGGCTACATGCTTAGACATAAACGCAACACCAAAGCTTTTGGATTTACAACGTGTTGTTTAGGAAATACAAGATAATTTTATACGATGCATTATTTCTTCTCGTAAAGTTTATTTCTAATATGTACGTATTTGTCTTTACTCTGCAAAACTGTATTTCCTTGTAACGTGGTATTCTCCCATATTCTTGCGAGAGAAAACTCTCCTGTGCATTCTCTTTTGAGGCTACACGCTTAGACATACAAGCAACACCAAAGCTTTTCAAGTTACAACATGTTGTTTAGGAAAAAGAAGATAATTTCGCACGATGCAAGATTTCCTTAAAACGTGGTATTCTGACATATTTTTTCGAGAGAAATTTCTCCTGTGGGTTATCTTTTGAGGCTACATGTTTAGTCATACACACAACACCAAATCTTTTCGAGTTACAATGTGTTGTTTAGTAAATACAAGATAATTTCACACAATGTGGGATATCCTTAAAGCGTGGCATTCAGACATATATTTTTGAGAGAAAACTCTGCTGTGCGTTCTCCTTTGAGGCTACACGCTTTGACATAAACGCAACACCAAAGCTTTTCAAGTTACAACGTGTTGTTTAGGAAAAACTAGATAATTTCTCACGATGCGGGATTTCCTTATAACGTGGAATTCTGACATTTTTCGAGAGAAAATTCGTCTGTGGGGTCTCTTATGAGGTTACACGTTTAGAAATACACGCAACACCATATCTTTTCGAGTTACCACGTGTTGTTTAGGAAAAAAAGATAATATTGCACGATGTGTTATTTCTTCTCGTAAAGTTTAAGTTTTTCTAATACGTACTTATTTGTCTTTACTCTGCAACACTGTATTTCCTTATAACTTGGTATTCTTACATATTCTTTCGAATTAAATCTCTTCTGTGCGTTATCTTTTGAAGATGCATTCTTAGACAAAAACATGACTCCAAAGCTTTTCGAGTTACAAGTTGTTTAGGAAAAAAAAAATAAATTCGCACGATGCGGGATTTCCTTAAAACGTGGTATTCTGACATATTTTTTCGAGAGAAAACTCTCTTGTGCATTCTCTTTTGAGGCTACATGCTGAGACATACAAGCAACACCAAAGCTTTTCGAGTTACAACCTGTTGTTTAGGAAAAACAAGATAATTTTGTATGATGCGTTATTTCTTCTCGTAAAATTTAAGTATTTCTAATACGTACGTATTTGTCTTTATTCTGCAACAATGTATTTCCTTATAACGTGGTATTCTTACATATTCATTCTAGAGTAAACTCTCCTGTGCATTCTCTTTTGAGGCTAAACGCATAGACATACAGGCAACACCAAAGCTTTTCGAGTTACAACGTGTTGTTTAAGAAAAACAAGATAATTTCGCACGATGCGGGATTTCCTTAAAACGTGGTATTCTGACATATTTTGTCGAGAGAAAATACTTCTTTGGGTTCTCTTTTGAGGCTACATGTTTAGACATACACGCAACACCATATCTTTTCGAGTTACAACGTGTTGTTTAGGAAAAACAAGATAATATTGCACGATGCGTTATTTCTTCTCCTACAGTTTAAGTATTACTAATAGGTACTTGTCTTTAATCTGCAACACTGTATTTCCTTATAACGTGGTATTCTTACATATTCTTTCGAAATAAATCTCTCCTGTGCGTTTTCTTTTGAGGCTGCACGCTTAGACAAAAACGCAACACCAAAGATTTTCGACTTACAAGTTGTTTAGGAAAAAAAAATAATTTCGCACGATGCGGGATTTCCTTAAAACGTGGTATTCTGACATATTTTTTCGAAATAAAATTCTCTTGTGCACTCTCTTTTGAGGCTACATGCTGAGACATACAAGCAACACCAAAGCTTTTCGAGTTACAACGTGTTGTTTAGGAAAAAGAAGATAATTTTGTATGATGCGTTATTTCTTCTAGTAAAGTTTAAGTATTTCTAATAGGTACGTATTTGTCTTTATTCTGCAACAATGTATTTCCTTATAACGTGGTATTCTTACATATTCTTTCTAGAGTAAACTCTCCTGTGCATTCTCTTTTGAGGCTAAACGCATAGACATACACGCAACACAAAAGCTTTTCGAGTTACAACGTGTTATTTAAGAAAAACAAGATAATTTCGCACGATGCGGGATTTCCTTAAAACGTGGTATTCTGACATATTTTGTCGAGAGAAAATTCTTTTGTGGGTTCTCTTTTGAGGCTACACGTTTAGAAATACACGCAACACCATATCTTTCGAGTTACAACGTGTTGTTTAGGAAAAGAAGATAATATTGCACGATGCATTATTTCTTCTCTTAAAGTTTAAGTATTTCTAATAAGTACTTATTTGTCTTTAATCTGCAACACTGTATTTCCTTATAACATGGGATTCTGACATATTCTTTCGAAATAAATCTCTCCTGTGCGTTCTCTTTTGAAGCTACATGCTTAGACATACACGCAACACCAAAGCTTTTCGAGTTACAACGTGTTGTTTAGGAAATACAAGATAATTTTGTACGATGCGTTATTTCTTCTCGTAAAGTTTAAGTATTTCTAATATGTATGTATTTGTCTTTACTCTGCAAAACTGTATTTCCTTGTAACGTGGTATTCTTCCATATTCTTGCGAGAGAAAACTCTCCTGTGCATTCTCTTTTGAGGCTAGACGCTTAGACATACACGCAACACCAAAGCTTTTCAAGTTACAACGTGTTGTTTAGGAAAAAGAAGATAATGTCTCACGATGCAGGATTTCCTTAAGAGGTGGTATTCTGACATAATTTTCGAGAGAAAATTTTCCTGTGGGTTCCTTTTGAGGCTACATGTTTAGACATACACACAACACTAAATCTTTTCGAATTACAATGTGTTGTTTAGGAAATACAAGATAATTTCGCACAATGTGGGATATCCTTAAAGCATGGTATTCTGACATATTTTTTTGAGAGAAAACTCTCCTGTGCGTTTTCCTTTGAGGCTACACACTTCAACATAAACGCAACACCAAAGCTTTTCAAGTCACAACGTGTTGTTTAGGAAAAACTAGATAATTTCACACGATGCGGGATTTCCTTATAACGTGGAATTCTGACACATTTTTTATACAGAAAATTCTTCTGTGGGTTCTCTTTTGAGATTACACATTTAGACATACACGCAACACCATATCTTTTCGAGTTACAACGTGTTGTTTAGGAAAAACAAGATAATATTGCACGGTGTGTTATTTCTTCTCGTAAAGTTTAAGTATTTCTAATATGTACTTATTTGTCTTTACTCTGCAACAATGTATCTCCTTATAACTTGATATTCTTACATATTCTTTCGAATTAAATTTCTCCTGTGCGTTCTCTTTTGAGGCTGCACGCTTAGACAAAAACGCAACACCAAATCTTTTCGAGTTACAAGTTGTTTAGGAAAAAAAAAATTCGCACGATGCGGGATTTCCTTAAAACGTGGTATTCTGACATATTTTTTCGAGAGAAAACTCTCTTGTGCATTCTCTTTTGAGGCTACATGCTGAGACATACAAGCAACACCAAAGCTTTTCGAGTTACAAAGTGTTGTTTAGGAAAAACAAGATAATTTTGTATGATGCATTATTTCTTCTCGTAAAGTTTAAGTATTTCTAATACGTACGTATTTGTCTTTATTCTGCAACAATGTATTTCCTTATAACGTGGTATTCTTACATATTCTTTCTAGAGTAAACTCTCCTGTGCATTCTCTTTTGAGGCTAAACGCATAGACATACACGCAACACTAAAGCTTTTCGAGTTACAACGTGTTGTTTAAGAAAAACAAGATAATTTCGCACGATGCGGGATTTCCTTAAAACGTGATATTCTGACATATTTTGTCGAGAGAAAATTCTTCTGTGGGTTCTCTTTTGAGGCTACACGTTTAGACATACACGCAACACCATATCTTTTCGCGTTACCACGTGTTGTTTAGGAAAAACAAGATAATATTGCACGATGCCTTATTTCTTCTCCTAAAGTTTAAGTATTTGTAACACGTACTTATTTGTCTTTAATCTGCAACACTGTATTTCCTTATAAAGTAGTATTCTTACATATTCTTTCGAAATAAGTCTCTCCTGTGCATTCTCTTTTGAGGCTGCACGCTTAGACAAAAACGCAACACTAAAGCTTTTCGAGTTACAAGTTGTTTAGGAAAAAAAAAATAATTTCGCACGATGCGGGATTTCCTTAAAACGTGGTATTCTGACATATTTTTTCGAAATAAAACTCTCTTGTGCACTCTCTTTTGAGGCTACATGCTGAGCCATATAAGCAACACCAAAGCTTTTCGAGTTACAACGTGTTGTTTAGGAAAAACAAGATAATTTTGTATGATGCGTTATTTCTTCTCGTAAAGTTTAAGTATTTCTAATACGTACGCATTTGTCTTTATTCTGCAACAATGTATTTCCTTATAACGTGGTATTCTTACATATTCTTTCTAGAGTAAACTCTCCTGTGCATTCTCTTTTGAGGATAAACGCATATACATACACGCAACACAAAAGCTTTTCGAGTTACAACGTGTTATTTAAGAAAAACAAGATAATTTCGCACGATGCGGGATTTCCTTAAAACGTGGTATTCTGACATATTTTGTCGAGAGAAAATTCTTCTGTGGGTTCTCTTTTGAGGCTAGACGTTTAGACATACATGCAACACCATATCTTTTCGAGTTACAACGTGTTGTTTAGGAAAGGAAGATAATATTGCACGATGCATTATTTCTTCTCTTAAAGTTTAAGTATTTCTAATAAGTACTTATTTGTCTTTAATCTGCAACACTGTATTTCCTTATAACGTGGTATTCTTACATATTCTTTCGAATTAAATCTCTCCTGTGCGTTCTCTTTTGAAGCTGCACGCTTAGACATACACGCAACACCAAAGTTTTTCGAATTACAACATGTTGTTTAGGAAAACCAAGATAATTTTGCAGGATACATTATTTCTCCTCGTAAAATTTTAGTATTTCCAATAAGTAGGCATTTGTCTTTACTCTGCAACACTGTATTTCTTTATAACGTGGGATTCTTACATATTCTTTCAAGACAAAACTCTTCTTTGCATTCTCTTTTGAGGCTGCATGCTTAGAAATATATACAACACCAAAGCTCTTCGAGTTACAACAAGTTGTTTAGGAAAAACAAGATAATTTTGCACGATGCGGGATTTCCTTAAAACGTGGTATTCTGACATATTTTTTCAAGAGAAAACTCTCCTGTGCATTCTCTTTTGAGGCTAGACGCTTAGACATACATGCAACAACAAAGCTTTTCGATTTACTACGTTTTGTTTAGGAAAAACAAGATAATTTCGCACGATGCAGGGTTTCCTTAAAAGGTGGTATTCTGACATATTTTTTCGAGAGAAAATTCTCCTGTGGATTCTCTTTTGAGGCTACACGCTTAGACATACACACAACACCAAAGCTTTTCGAGTTACAACGTGTTGTTTAGGAAATACAAGATAATTTTGTACGATGCGTTATTTCTTCTCGTAAAGTTTAAGTATTTCTAATATGTACGTATTTGTCTTTACTCTGCAAAACTGTATTTCCTTGTAACGTGGAATTCTTACATATTCTTGTGAGAGAAAACTCTCCTATGCATTTTCTTTTGAGGCTACACTCTTAGACATACACGCAACACCAAAGCTTTTCGAGTTACAACAAGTTGTTTAGGAAAAAAAAAAAAGATAATTTCGCACGATGCGGGATTTCCTTAAAATGTGGTATTCTGACATATTTTTTCTACAGAAAACTCTCCTGTGCGTTCTCTTTTGAGGCTACACGCATAGACATACACGCAACACCAAAGATTTTCGAGTTACAACGTGTTGTTTAAGAAAAACAAGATAATTTCGCATGATGCGGAATTTCCTCAAAACTTGGTATTCTGACATATTTTTTTGAGAGAAAACTCTCCTGTGAGTTCTCTTTTGAGGCTACAGTTTTAGACATACACGCAACACCAAATCCTTTCGAGGTACAACGTGTTTTTTAGGAAATACAAGATAAATTTGTATGATGCATTATTTCTTCTTATAAAGTTTGTCTTTATTCAGCAACACTTTATTTCCTTATAACGTAGTATTCTTACATATTCTTTATAGAGAAAACTCACCTGTGGATTCTCTTCAGAGACTACACTCTTAGACATACACGCAACCCCAAAGCATTTCTAGTTACAACGTGTTGTTTAGAAAAAATAAGAATTTCGCACGATGTGGGATTTCCTTAAAACGTGGCATTCTGACATATTTTTTCAAGAGAAAATTCTCCTGTGGGTTTTCTTTTGAGGCTACATGTTTAGATATACACGCAACACCAAATTTTTTCCAATTACAACGTGTTGTTTAGGAAATACAAGATATTTTTTTACGATGCGTTATTTCTTCTCGTAAAGTTTAAGTATTTCTAATATGTACGTGTTTGTCTTTACACTGCAACATTGTACTTCCTTATAACGTGGTATTCTCACATATTCTTTCTAGAGCAAACTCTCCTGTGCGTTCTCTTTTGAGGCTACATGCTTAGACATACACGCAACACCAAAGCTTTTCGAGTTACAATGTGTTCTTTAGGAAATACAAGATAATTTTTTACGATGCGTTATTTCTTCTCGTAAAGTTTAAGTATTTCTAATATGTACATATGTGTCTTTACTCTGCAAAACTGTATTTCCTTGTAACGTGGTATTCTTACATATTCTTGTGAGAGAAAACTCTCCTGTGCATTCTCTTTTGAGGCTAGACGCTTAGACATACACGGCAACACCAAAGCTTTGAAAGTTACAACGTGTTGTTTAGGAAAAAGAAGATAATTTCGCACGATGCAGGATTTCCTCAAAACGTGGTATTCTGATATATTTTTTTCGAGAGAAAATTCTCCTGTTTGTTCTCTTTTGAGGCTACACGTTTAGACATCCACACAACACCAAATCTTTTCGAGTTACAACGTGTTGTTTAGGAAATACAAGATAATTTCGCACGATGTGGGATATCCTTAAAGCGTGGTATTCTGACATATTTTTTTGAGAGAAAACTCTCCTGTGCATTCTCCTTTGAGGCAACACACTTCGACATAAACAAAACACCAAAGCTTTTCGAGTTACAGCGTGTTGTTTAGGAAAAACTAGATAATTTCTCACAATGCGGGATTTCCTTATAACGTGGAATTCTGACATATTATTTCGAGAGAAAATTCTTCTTTGGGTTCTCTTTTGAGGTTACACGTTTAGACATACACGCAACACCATATCATTTCGAGTTACAACGTGTTGTTTAGGAAACACAAGATAATTTCGCACGATGCGGGATTTCCTTAAAACATGGTATTCTGACATATTTTTTTGAGAGAAAACTCTCTTGTGCATTCACTTTTGAGGCTACATGCTGAGACATACAAGCAACACCAACGTGTTGTTTAGGAGATACAAGCTAATTTTATACTATGTGTTATTTCTTCTTGTAAAGTGTTTCCAATACGTACGTATTTGTCTTTACTCTGCAAAACTGTATTTCCTTATAATGTGGTATTCTTAGATATACTTTCGAGAGAAAACTCTCCTGAGCCTTTTCTTTTGAGGATACACACTTTGTCATACACGCAACACGAACGCTTTCGAGTTACAAAGTGTTGTTTAGGAATAACAATTTAATTTCGCACGATGTGGTATTTCCTTAAAACGTGATTTACTGAAAAAATTTGAGGAAAGAAAATTCTCCTATGGGTTCTCTTTTGAGGCTACACGTTTAGACCTACACGCCACACCAATTCTTTTCAAGTTACAACGTGTTGTTTAGGAGATACAAGCTAATTTTATACCATGCGTTATTTCTTCTCGTAAAGTGTTTTCAATACGTACGTATTTGTCTTTACTCTGCAACACTGTATTTCCTTATAACGCGGTATTCTTACATATTCTTGAGAGATAACTCTCCTGTGCCTTCTCTTTTGAGGCTACACACATAGACATACACGCAACACGAAAGCTTTTCGAGTTACAACGTGTTGTTTAGTAAAAACAAGATAATTTCGCAGGATGCGGGATTTCCTTAAACGTGATTATCTGAAAAATTTGGACGAAAGAAAATTCTCCTATGGGTTCTCTTTTGAGGCTACACGTTTAGACGTACACGCCACACCAATTCTTTTCGAGTTACAACGTGTTGTTTAGGAGATACAAGGTAATTTTGTACGATGCGTTATTTCTTCTCGTAAAGTGTTACCAATATGAACGTATTTGTCTTTACTCTGCAACACTGTATTTCCTTATAAAGTGGTATTCTTACATATTCTTTGAGAGAAAACTCTCCTGTGCCTTCTCTTTTGAGGCTATACACTTAGAGATAAACGCAACACGAAAGCTTTTCGAATTACAACGTGTTGTTTAGGAAAAACAAGATAATTTCGCAGGATGCGGGATTTCTTTAAACGTGTTTTTCTGAAAAATTTTGACGAAAGAAAATTCACCTATGGGTTCTCTTTTGAGGCTACACGTTTAGACGAACACGCCACACCAATTCTTTTCGAGTTACAACGTGTTGCTTAGGAGCTACAAGCTCATTTTGTAGGATGCGTTATTTCTTCTCGTAAAGTGTTTCCAATACGTACATATTTGTATTTACTCTGCAAAAATGTATTTCCTTATAATGTGGTATTCTTACATATTCTTTCGAGAGAAAACTCTCCTGTGCCTTCTCTATTGAGGCTACAAACTTAGACATACACGCAACAGGAAAGCTTTTCGAGTTAGAACGTGTTGTTTAGGAATAACAAGATAATTTCGCACTATGCAGGATTTCCTTAAAACGTGATTTTCTGAAAAATTTTGACGAAAGAAAATTCTCCTATGGGTTCTCTTTGGAGGTTACACGTTTAGACGTACACGCCACACCAATTCATTTCTAGTTACAACGTGTTGTTTAGGAGATACAAGCTAATTTGTAGGATGAGTTATTTCTTCTCGTAAAGTGTTTCCAATACGTACATATTTGTCTTTACTCTGCAAAAATGTATTTCCTTATAACGTGGTATTCTTACATATTTTTTCGAGAGAAAACTCTCCTGTGCCTTGTCTTTTGAGGCTACACACTTAGACATACATGCAACACGAACGCTTTTCGAGTTACAACCAGTTGTTTAGGAATAACAAGATAATATCGCACGATGCGGGATTTCCTTAAAAAGTGATAATCTGAAAAATTTTGACGAAAGAAAATTCTCCTATGGGTTCTCTTTTGAGGCTACACGTTTAGACGTACACGCCACACCAATTCTTTTCGAGTTACAACGTGTTGTTTAGGAGATACAAGCTAATTTTGTATGATGCGTTATTTCTTCTCGTAAAAGTGTTACCAATACGTACGTATATGTCTTTACTCTGCAACACTGTATTTCCTTATAACGTGGTATTCTTACATATTCTTTGAGAGAAAACTCTCCTGTGCCTTCTCTTTTGAGGCTACACACTTAGACATACACGAAACATAAAGCTTTTCGAGTTACAAACTGTTGTTTAGGTAAAACAAGATAATTTCGCACGATGCGGGATTTCCTTAAACGTGATTTTCTGAAAAATTTTGACGAAAGAAAATTCTCCTATCGGTTCTCTTTTGAGGCAACACGTTTAGACGTACACGCCACACCAATTCTTTTTGAGTTACAACGTGTTGTTTAGGAGATACAAGCTAATTTTGTACGATGCATTATTTCTTCTCGTAAAGTGTTTCCAATACGTAAGTATTTGGTAAGTATTTGTCTTTACTATGCAAAAATGTATTACCTCAGAATGTGGTATTCTTACATATTCTTTCAAGAGAAAACTCTCCTGTGCCTTCTCTTTTGAGGCTACACACTGACACATACATGCAACACGAACGCTTTTCGAGTTACAACCAGTTGTTTAGGAATAACAAGATAATATCGCACGATGCGGGATTTCCTTAAAAAGTGATATTCTGAAAAATTTTGACGAAAGAAAATTCTCCTATGGGTTCTCTTTTGAGGCTACACGTTTAGACGTACACGCCACACCAATTCTTTTCGAGTTACAACGTGTTGTTTAGGAGATACAAGCTAATTTTGTATGATGCGTTATTTCTTCTCGTAAAAGTGTTACCAATACGTACGTATATGTCTTTACTCTGCAACACTGTATTTCCTTATAACGTGGTATTCTTACATATTCTTTGAGAGAAAACTCTCCTGTGCCTTCTCTTTTGAGGCTACACACTTAGACATACACGAAACATAAAGCTTTTCGAGTTACAAACTGTTGTTTAGGTAAAACAAGATAATTTCGCACGATGCGGGATTTCCTTAAACGTGATTTTCTGAAAATTTTTGACGAAAGAAAATTCTCCTATGGGTTCTCTTTTGAGGCAACACGTTTAGACGTACACGCCACACCAATTCTTTTTGAGTTACAACGTGTTGTTTAGGAGATACAAGCTAATTTTGTACGATGCATTATTTCTTCTCGTAAAGTGTTTCCAATACGTAAGTATTTGGTAAGTATTTGTCTTTACTATGCAAAAATGTATTTCCTCATAATGTGGTATTCTTACATATTCTTTCAAGAGAAAACTCTCCTGTGCCTTCTCTTTTGAGGCTACACACTGACACATACATGCAACACGAACGCTTTTCGAGTTACAACCAGTTGTTTAGGAATAACAAGATAATATCGCACGATGCGGGATTTCCTTAAAAAGTGATATTCTGAAAAATTTTGACGAAAGAAAATTCACCTATGGGTTCTCTTTTGAGGCTACACGTTTAGACGTACCCGCCACACCAATTCTTTTCGAGTTACAACGTGTTGTTTAGGAGATACAAGCTAATTTTGTATGATGCGTTATTTCTTCTCGTAAAAGTGTTACCAATACGTACGTATATGTCTTTACTCTGCAACACTGTATTTCCTTATAACGTGGTATTCTTACATATTCTTTGAGAGAAAACTCTCCTGTGCCTTCTCTTTTGAGGCTACACACTTAGACATACACGCAACACGAAAGCTTTTCGAGTTACAAACTGTTGTTTAGGTAAAACAATATAATTTCGCACGATGAGGGATTTCCTTAAACGTGATTTTCTGAAAAATTTTGACGAAAGAAAATTCTCCTATGGGTTCTCTTTTGAGGCAACACATTTAGACGTACATGCCACACCAATTCTTTTCGAGTTACAACGTGTTGTTTAGGAGATACAAGCTAATTTTGTACCATAGGTTATTTCTTCTCGTAAAGTGTTTCCAATACGTACATATTTGTCTTTACTCTGCAAAAATGTACTTCCTAATAATGTGGTATTCTTACATATTCTTTCAAGAGAAAACTCTCCTGTGCCTTCTCTTTTGAGGCTACACACTGAGACATACACGCAACACGAAAGCTTTTCGAGTTACAACGTGTTGTTTAGGAATAACAAGATAATTTCGCACGATGCGGGATTTCCTTAAAATGTGATTTTCTTAAAACTTTTGACGAAAGAAAATTCTCCTATGGGTTCTCTTTTGAGGCTACACATTTAGACGTACACGCCACACCAATTCTTTTCGAGTTACAACGTGTTGTTTAGGAGATAAACGCTAATTTTGTACGATGCGTTATTTCTTCTCGTAAGTGTTTCGAATATGAACGTATTTGTCTTTACTCTGCAACACTGTATTTCCTTATAACGTGGTATTCTTACATATTTTTTTGAGAGAAAACTCTCCTGTGCCTTGTCTTTTGAGGCTACACACTTAGACATACACGCAACACGAACGCTTTTCGAGTTACAACCAGTTGTTTAGGAATAACAAGATAATATCGCACGATGCGGGATTTCCTTAAAAAGTGATAATCTGAAAAATTTTGACGAAAGAAAATTCTCCTATGGGTTCTCTTTTGAGGCTACACGTTTAGACGTACACGCCACACCAATTCTTTTCGAGTTACAACGTGTTGTTTAGGAGATACAAGCTAATTTTGTATGATGCGTTATTTCTTCTCGTAAAAGTGTTACCAATACGTACGTATATGTCTTTACTCTGCAACACTGTATTTCCTTATAACGTGGTATTCTTACATATTCTTTGAGAGAAAACTCTCCTGTGCCTTCTCTTTTGAGGCTACACACTTAGACATACACGAAACATAAAGCTTTTCGAGTTACAAACTGTTGTTTAGGTAAAACAAGATAATTTCGCACGATGCGGGATTTCCTTAAACGTGATTTTCTGAAAAATTTTGACGAAAGAAAATTCTCCTATCGGTTCTCTTTTGAGGCAACACGTTTAGACGTACACGCCACACCAATTCTTTTTGAGTTACAACGTGTTGTTTAGGAGATACAAGCTAATTTTGTACGATGCATTATTTCTTCTCGTAAAGTGTTTCCAATACGTAAGTATTTGGTAAGTATTTGTCTTTACTATGCAAAAATGTATTACCTCAGAATGTGGTATTCTTACATATTCTTTCAAGAGAAAACTCTCCTGTGCCTTCTCTTTTGAGGCTACACACTGACACATACATGCAACACGAACGCTTTTCGAGTTACAACCAGTTGTTTAGGAATAACAAGATAATATCGCACGATGCGGGATTTCCTTAAAAAGTGATATTCTGAAAAATTTTGACGAAAGAAAATTCTCCTATGGGTTCTCTTTTGAGGCTACACGTTTAGACGTACACGCCACACCAATTCTTTTCGAGTTACAACGTGTTGTTTAGGAGATACAAGCTAATTTTGTATGATGCGTTATTTCTTCTCGTAAAAGTGTTACCAATACGTACGTATATGTCTTTACTCTGCAACACTGTATTTCCTTATAACGTGGTATTCTTACATATTCTTTGAGAGAAAACTCTCCTGTGCCTTCTCTTTTGAGGCTACACACTTAGACATACACGAAACATAAAGCTTTTCGAGTTACAAACTGTTGTTTAGGTAAAACAAGATAATTTCGCACGATGCGGGATTTCCTTAAACGTGATTTTCTGAAAATTTTTGACGAAAGAAAATTCTCCTATGGGTTCTCTTTTGAGGCAACACGTTTAGACGTACACGCCACACCAATTCTTTTTGAGTTACAACGTGTTGTTTAGGAGATACAAGCTAATTTTGTACGATGCATTATTTCTTCTCGTAAAGTGTTTCCAATACGTAAGTATTTGGTAAGTATTTGTCTTTACTATGCAAAAATGTATTTCCTCATAATGTGGTATTCTTACATATTCTTTCAAGAGAAAACTCTCCTGTGCCTTCTCTTTTGAGGCTACACACTGACACATACATGCAACACGAACGCTTTTCGAGTTACAACCAGTTGTTTAGGAATAACAAGATAATATCGCACGATGCGGGATTTCCTTAAAAAGTGATATTCTGAAAAATTTTGACGAAAGAAAATTCACCTATGGGTTCTCTTTTGAGGCTACACGTTTAGACGTACCCGCCACACCAATTCTTTTCGAGTTACAACGTGTTGTTTAGGAGATACAAGCTAATTTTGTATGATGCGTTATTTCTTCTCGTAAAAGTGTTACCAATACGTACGTATATGTCTTTACTCTGCAACACTGTATTTCCTTATAACGTGGTATTCTTACATATTCTTTGAGAGAAAACTCTCCTGTGCCTTCTCTTTTGAGGCTACACACTTAGACATACACGCAACACGAAAGCTTTTCGAGTTACAAACTGTTGTTTAGGTAAAACAATATAATTTCGCACGATGAGGGATTTCCTTAAACGTGATTTTCTGAAAAATTTTGACGAAAGAAAATTCTCCTATGGGTTCTCTTTTGAGGCAACACATTTAGACGTACATGCCACACCAATTCTTTTCGAGTTACAACGTGTTGTTTAGGAGATACAAGCTAATTTTGTACCATAGGTTATTTCTTCTCGTAAAGTGTTTCCAATACGTACATATTTGTCTTTACTCTGCAAAAATGTACTTCCTAATAATGTGGTATTCTTACATATTCTTTCAAGAGAAAACTCTCCTGTGCCTTCTCTTTTGAGGCTACACACTGAGACATACACGCAACACGAAAGCTTTTCGAGTTACAACGTGTTGTTTAGGAATAACAAGATAATTTCGCACGATGCGGGATTTCCTTAAAATGTGATTTTCTTAAAACTTTTGACGAAAGAAAATTCTCCTATGGGTTCTCTTTTGAGGCTACACGTTTAGACGTACACGCCACACCAATTCTTTTCGAGTTACAACGTGTTGTTTAGGAGATAAACGCTAATTTTGTACGATGCGTTATTTCTTCTCGTAAAGTGTTTCGAATATGAACGTATTTGTCTTTACTCTGCAACACTGTATTTCCTTATAACGTGGTATTCTTACATATTTTTTTGAGAGAAAACTCTCCTGTGCCTTGTCTTTTGAGGCTACACACTTAGACATACACGCAACACGAACGCTTTTCGAGTTACAACCAGTTGTTTAGGAATAACAAGATAATATCGCACGATGCGGGATTTCCTTAAAAAGTGATATTCTGAAAAATTTTGACGAAAGAAAATTCTCCTATGGGTTCTCTTTTGAGGCTACACGTTTAGACGTACACGCCACACCAATTCTTTTCGAGTTACAACGTGTTGTTTAGGAGATACAAGCTAATTTTGTATGATGCGTTATTTCTTCTCGTAAAAGTGTTACCAATACGTACGTATATGTCTTTACTCTGCAACACTGTATTTCCTTATAACGTGGTATTCTTACATATTCTTTGAGAGAAAACTCTCCTGTGCCTTCTCTTTTGAGGCTACACACTTAGACATACACGAAACATAAAGCTTTTCGAGTTACAAACTGTTGTTTAGGTAAAACAAGATAATGTCGCACGATGCGGGATTTCCTTAAACGTGATTTTCTGAAAAATTTTGACGAAAGAAAATTCTCCTATCGGTTCTCTTTTGAGGCAACACGTTTAGATGTACACGCCACACCAATTCTTTTTGAGTTACAACGTGTTGTTTAGGAGATACAAGCTAATTTTGTACGATGCATTATTTCTTCTCGTAAAGTGTTTCCAATACGTAAGTATTTGTCTTTACTATGCAAAAATGTATTTCCTCATAATGTGGTATTCTTACATATTCTTTCAAGAGAAAACTCTCCTGTGCCTTCTCTTTTGAGGCTACACACTGACACATACATGCAACACGAACACTTTTCGAGTTACAACCAGTTGTTTAGGAATAACAAGATAATATTGCTCGATGCGGGATTTCCTTAAAAAGTGATATTCTGAAAAATTTTGACGAAAGAAAATTCTCCTATGGGTTCTCTTTTGAGGCTACACGTTTAGACGTACACGCCACACCAATTCTTTTCGAGTTACAACGTGTTGTTTAGGAGATACAAGCTAATTTTGTATGATGCGTTATTTCTTCTCGTAAAAGTGTTACCAATACGTACGTATATGTCTTTACTCTGCAACACTGTATTTCCTTATAACGTGGTATTCTTACATATTCTTTGAGAGAAAACTCTCCTGTGCCTTCTCTTTTGAGGCTACACACTTAGACATACACGCAACACGAAAGCTTTTCGAGTTACAAACTGTTGTTTAGGTAAAACAAGATAATTTCGCACGATGCGGGATTTCCTTAAACGTGATTTTCTGAAAAATTTTGACGAAAGAAAATTCTCCTATGGGTTCTCTTTTGAGGCAACACGTTTAGACGTACATGCCACACCAATTCTTTTCGAGTTACAACGTGTTGTTTAGGAGATACAAGCTAATTTTGTACCATAGGTTATTTCTTCTCGTAAAGTGTTTCCAATACGTACATATTTGTCTTTACTCTGCAAAAATGTACTTCCTAATAATGTGGTATTCTTACATATTCTTTCAAGAGAAAACTCTCCTGTGCCTTCTCTATTGAGGCTACAAACTTAGACATACAGGCAACACGAAAGCTTTTCGAGTTACAACGTGTTGTTTACGAATAACAAGATAATTTCGCACTATGCAGGATTTCCATAAAACGTGATTTTCTGAAAAATTTTGACGAAAGAAAATTCTCCTATGGGTTCTTTTTTGATTCTACACGTTTAGACGTACACGCCACACCAATTCATTTCTAGTTACAACGTGTTGTTTAGGAGATACAAGCTAATTTTGTAGGATGAGTTATTTCTTCTCGTAAAGTGTTTCCAATACGTACATATTTGTCTTTACTCTGCAAAACTGTATTTCCTTATAACGTGGTATTCTTACATATTTTTTCGAGAGAAAACTCTACTGTGCCTTGTCTTTTGAGGCTACACACTTAGACATACACGCAACACGAACGCTTTTCGAGTTACAACGTGTTGTTTAGGAAAAACAAGATAATTCCCACGATGCGGGATTTCCTTAAACGTGATTTTATGAAATATTTTGACGAAAGAAAATTCTCCTATGGATACTCTTTTGAGGCTACACGTTTAGACGTACACGCCACACCAATTCTTTTCGAGTTACAACGTGTTGTTTAGGAGATACAAGCTAATTTTCTATGATGCATTATTTCTTCTCGTAAAGTGTTTCCAATATGTACATATTTGTCTTTACTCTGCAAAAATGTATTTCATTATAATGTGGTATTCTTATATATTCTTTCGAGAGAAAACTCTCCTGTGCCTTCTCTATTGAGGCTACAAAATTAGACATACATGCAACACGAATGATTTTCGAGTTAAAACGTGTTACTTAGGAAAAACAAGATAATTCCCACGATGCGGGATTTCCTTAAACGTGATTTTCTGAAAAATTTTGACGAAAGAAAATTCTCCTATGGGTTCTCTTTTGAGGCTACACGTTTAGACGTACACGCCACACCAATTCTTTTTGAGTTACAACGTGTTGTTTAGGAGATACAAGCTCATTTTGTACGATGCGTTATTTCTTCTTGTAAAGTGTTTCCAATACGTAAGTATTTGTCTTTACTATGCAAAAATGTATTTCCTCATAATGTGGTATTCTTACATATTCTTTTGAGAGAAAACTCTGCTGTGCCTTCTCTATTGAGGCTCTACACTTAGACATACACGCAACACGAAAGCTTTTCGAGTTACAACGTGTTGTTTAGGAATAACAAGATAATTTCGCAAGTTGCGGGATTTCCTTAAAAGGTGATTTTCTGAAAAATTTTGACGAAAGAAAATTCTCCTCTGGGTTCTCTTTTGAGGCTACACGTTTAGACGTTCACGCCACACCAATTCTTTTCGAGTTACAACGTGTTCTTTAGGAGAAACAAGCTAATTTTGTACGATGCATTATTTCTTCTCGTTAAGTGTTTCTAATACATATGTATTTGTCTTTACTCTGCAACACTGTATTTCCTTATAACGTGGTATTCTTACATATTCTTTGAGAGAAACCTCTCCTGTGCCTTCTCTTTTGAGGCTACACACTTAGACATACACGCAACATGAAAGATTTTCAAGTTACAATGTGTTGTTTAGGAAAAACAAGATAATTCCCACGATGCGGGATTTCCTTAAACGTGATTTTATGAAAAATTTTGACGAAAGAAAATTCTCCTATCGGTACTCTTTTGAGGCTACACGTTTAGACGTACACGCCACACCAATTCTTTTCGAGTTACAACGTGTTGTTTAGGAGATACAAGCTAATTTTCTATGATGCATTATTTCTTCTCGTAAAGTGTTTCCAATATGTACATATTTGTCTTTACTCTGCAAAAATGTATTTCATTATAATGTGGTATTCTTATATATTCTTTCGAGAGAAAATTCTCCTGTGCCTTCTCTATTGAGGCTACAAACTTATACATGCAACACGAAAGCTTTTCGAGTTACAACGTGTTGCTTAGGAAAAACAAGATAATTCCCACGATGCGGGATTTCCTTAAACGTGATTTTCTGAAAATTTTTGACGAAAGAAAATTCTCCTATGTGTTCTCTTTTGAGGCTACACGTTTAGACGTACACGCCACACCAATTCTTTTCGAGTTACAACGTGTTTTTTAGGAGATACAAGCTAATTTTGTACGATGCGTTATTTATTCTCTTAAAGTGTTTCCAATACGTACATATTTGTCTTTACTCTACAAAACTGTATTTCCTTATAATGTGGTATTCTTACATACTCTTTCGAGAGAAAACTCTCCTGAGCCTTTTCGTTTGAGGCTACACACGTAGTAATACACGCAACACGAACGCTTTTCAAGTTACAAAGTGTTGTTTAGGAATAACAAGATAATTTCGCACAATGCGGGATTTCTTTAAAACGTGATTTTCTTAAACATTTTGACGAAAGGAAATTCTCCTATGGGTTCTCTTTTGAGGCTACACGTTTAGACGTACCCGCCACAGCAATTCTTTTCGAGTTACAACGTGTTCTTTAGGAGATACAAGCTAATTTTTTACGATGCGTTATTTCTTCTCGTAAAGTGCTTCCAATACGTACGTATTTGTCTTTACTCTGCAACACTGTATTTCCTTATAACGTGGTATTCTTACATATTCTTTGAGAGAAAACCCTCCTGTGCCTTCTCTTTTGAGGCTACACACTTAGACATACACGCAACACGAAAGCTTTTCGAGTTACAACGTGTTGTTTAGGAAAAACAAGATAATTTCGCAGGATGCAGGATTTCCTTAAACGTGATTTTCTGAAAAATTTTGACGAAAGAAAATTCTCCTATGGGTTCTCTTTTGAGGCTACACGTTTAGACGTACATGCCACACCAATTCTTTTCGAGTTACAACGTGTTGTTTAGGAGATACAAGCCAATTTTGTACGATTCGTTATTTATTCTCTTAAAGTGTTTCCAATACGTACGTATTTGTCTTTACTCTGCAAAACTGTATTTCCTTATAATGTGGTATTCTTACATATTCTTTCGAGAGAAAACTCTCCTGAGCCTTTTCTTTTGAGGCTACACACTTAGTCATACACGCAACATGAACGCTTTTCGAGTTACAAAGTGTTGTTTAGGAATAACAAGATAATTTCGTATGATGCGGGATTTCCTTAAAACTTGATTTTCCTAAAAATTTTGACGAAAGAAAATTCTCCTATGGGTTCTCTTTTGAGGCTACATGTTTAGATGTCCATGACACACCAATTCTTTTCGTGTTACAACGTTTTGTTTAGGAGATGCAAGCTAATTTTGTACGATGCGTTATTTCTTCTAGTAAAGTGTTACCAATACATACGTATTTGCAGTTATTCTGCAACACTGTATTTCCTTATAACGTGGTATTCTAACATATTCTTTGAGAGAAAATTCTCCTGTCCCTTCTCTTTTGAGGCTACACACTTAGACATACACGCAACACGAACGATTTTCGAGTTAAAACGAGTTGTTTAGGAATAACAAGTTAATTTCGCAAGATGCGGGATTTCCTTAAAACGTGATTTTCTGAAAAATTTTGAAGAAAGAAAATTCTCCTATAGGTTCTCTTTTGAGGCTACACGTTTAGACGTACACACCAAAACAATTCTTTTCGAGTTACAACGTGTTGTTTTGGAGATACAAGCTAATTTTGTACGATGCATTATTTCTTCTCGAAAAGTGTTTCCAATACGTACGTATTTGTCTTTACTCTGCAACACTGTATTTCCTTATAACGTGGTATTCTTACATATTCTTTGAGAGAAAACACTCCTGTGCCTTATCTTTTGAGGCTACACACTTAGACATACACGCAACATGAAATCTTTTCGAGTTACAATGTGTTGTTTAGGAAAAACAATATAATTCCCACGATGCGGGATTTCCTTAAACGTGATTTTCTGAAAAATTTTGACGAAAGAAAATTCTCCTATGGGTTCTCTTTTGAGGCTACACGTTTAGACGTACATGCCACACCAATTCTTTTCGAGTTACAACGTGTTGTTTAGGAGATACAAGCCAATTTTGTACGATGCGTTATTTATTCTCTTAAAGTGTTTCCAATACGTACATATTTGTCTTTACTCTGCAAAACTGTATTTCCTTATAATGTGGTATTCTTACATATTCTTTCGAGAGAAAACTCTCCTGAGCCTTTTCTTTTGAGGCTACACACTTAGTCATACACGCAACACGAACGCTTTTCGAGTTACAAAGTGTTGTTTAGGAATAACAAGATAATTTCGTATGATGCGGGATTTCCTTAAAACTTGATTTTCCTAAAAATTTTGACGAAAGAAAATTCTCCTATGGGTTCTCTTTTGAGGCTACATGTTTAGATGTCCATGACACACCAATTCTTTTCGAGTTACAACGTTTTGTTTAGGAGATGCAAGCTAATTTTGTACGATGCGTTATTTCTTCTAGTAAAGTGTTACCAATACATACGTATTTGCAGTTATTCTGCAACACTGTATTTCCTTATAACGTGGTATTCTAACATATTCTTTGAGAGAAAATTCTCCTGTCCCTTCTCTTTTGAGGCTACACACTTAGACATACACGCAACACGAACGATTTTCGAGTTAAAACGAGTTGTTTAGGAATAACAAGTTAATTTCGCAAGATGCGGGATTTCCTTAAAACGTGATTTTCTGAAAAATTTTGAAGAAAGAAAATTCTCCTATAGGTTCTCTTTTGAGGCTACACGTTTAGACGTACACACCACAACAATTCTTTTCGAGTTACAACGTGTTGTTTTGGAGATACAAGCTAATTTTGTACGATGCATTATTTCTTCTCGAAAAGTGTTTCCAATACGTACGTATTTGTCTTTACTCTGCAACACTGTATTTCCTTATAACGTGGTATTCTTACATATTCTTTGAGAGAAAACACTCCTGTGCCTTATCTTTTGAGGCTACACACTTAGACATACACGCAACATGAAATCTTTTCGAGTTACAATGTGTTGTTTAGGAAAAACAATATAATTCCCACGATGCGGGATTTCCTTAAACGTGATTTTCTGAAAAATTTTGACGAAAGAAAATTCTCCTATGGGTTCTCTTTTAAGGCTACATGTTTAGACGTACATGCCACACCAATTCTTTTCGAGTTACCACGTGTTGTTTAGGAGATACAAGCTAATTTTGTACGATGCGTTATTTCTTCTCGTAAAGTGTTTCCAATATGTACATGTTTGTCTTTACTCTGCAAAAATGTATTTCCTTATAATGTGGTATTCTTATATATTCTTTCGAGAGAAAATTCTCCTGTGCCTTCTCTATTGAGGCTACAAACTTATACATACACGCAACACGAAAGCTTTTCGAGTTACAACGTGTTGTTTAGGAATAACAAGATAATTTCGCACGATGCGGGATTTCTTTAAAAGGTGATTTTCTGAAAAATTTTGACGAAAGTAAATTCTCCTATGGGTTCTCTGTTGAGGCTACATGTTTAGACGTACACGCCACACCAATTCTTTTCGAGTCACAACGTGTTGTTTAGGAGATAAAAGCTAATTTTGTACGATGCGTTATTTCTTCTCGTAAAGTGTTTCGAATATGAACGTATTTGTCTTTACTCTGCAACACTGTATTTCCTTATAACGTGGTATTCTTACATATTTTTTTGAGAGAAAACTCTCCTGTGCCTTGTCTTTTGAGGCTACACACTTAGACATACACGCAACACGAACGCTTTTCGAGTTACAACCAGTTGTTTAGGAATAACAAGATAATATCGCACGATGCGGGATTTCCTTAAAAAGTGATATTCTGAAAAATTTTGACGAAAGAAAATTCTCCTATGGGTTCTCTTTTGAGGCTACACGTTTAGATGTACACTCCACACCAATTCTTTTCGAGTTACAACGTGTTGTTTAGGAGATACAAGGTAATTTTGTATGATGCGTTATTTCTTCTCGTAAAAGTGTTACCAATACGTACGTATATGTCTTTACTCTGCAACACTGTATTTCCTTATAACGTGGTATTCTTACATATTCTTTGAGAGAAAACTCTCCTGTGCCTTCTCTTTTGAGGCTACACACTTAGACATACACGAAACATAAAGCTTTTCGAGTTACAAACTGTAGTTTAGGTAAAACAAGATAATTTCGCACAATGCGGGATTTCCTTAAACGTGATTTTCTGAAAAATTTGGACGAAAGAAAATTCTCCTATGGGTTCTCTTTTGAGTATACACGTTTAGACGTACATGCCACACCAATTGTTTTCGAGTTACAACGTGTTGTTTAGGAGATACAAGCTAATTTTGTACCATGAGTTATTGCTTCTCGTAAAGTGTTTCCAATTCGTACATATTTGTCTTTACTCTGCAAAAATGTATTTCCCAATAATGTGGTATTCTTACATATTCTTTCAAGAGAAAACTCTCCTGTGCCTTCTCTTTTGAGGCTACACACTGAGACATACACGCAACACGAAAGCTTTTCGAGTTACAACGTGTTGTTTAGGAATAACAAGATAATTTCGCACGATGTGGAATTTCCTTAAAACGTGATTTTCTTAAAAATTTTGACGAAAGAAAATTCTCCTATGGGTTCTCTTTTGAGGCTACACATTTAGACGTACACGCCACACCAATTCTTTTCGAGTTACAACGTGTTGTTTAGGAGATACAAGCTAATTTTGTAGGATGCATTATTTCTTCTCGTAAAGTGTTTCCAATACGTACTTATTTGTCTTTACTCTGCAACACTGTATTTCCTTATAACGTGGTATTCTTACATATTCTTTGAGAGAAACCTCTCCTGTGCCTTCTCTTTTGAGGCTACACACTTAGACATACACGCAACACGAAAGCTTTTCGAGTTACAAAGTGTTGTTTAGGAAAAACAAGATAATTTCACAGGCTGCGGGATTTCCTTAAACGTGATTTTCTGAAAAATTTTGACGAAAGAAAATTCTCCTATGGGTTCTCTTTTGAGGCTACACGTTTAGATGTACACGCCACACCAATTCTTTTTGAGTTACAACGTGTTGTTTAGGAGATACAAGCTAATTTTGTACGATGCGTTATTTCTTCTTGTAGTGTTTCCAATACGTATTTGTCTTTACTATGCAAAAATGTATTTCCTCATAATGTGGTATTCTTACATATTCTTTTGAGAGAAAACTCTGCTGTGCCTTCTCTATTGAGGCTCCACACTTAGACATACACGCAACACGAAAGCTTTTCGAGTTACAACGTGTTGTTTAGGAATAACAAGATAATTTCGCAAGTTGCGGGATTTCCTGAAAACGTGATTTTCTGAAAACTTTTGACGAAAGAAAATTCTCCTCTGGGTTCTCTTTTGAGGCTACACGTTTAGACGTTCACCCCACACCAATTCTTTTCGAGTTACAACGTGTTCTTTAGGAGATACAAGCTAATTTTGTACGATGCATTATTTCTTCTCGTTAAGTGTTTCTAATACATACGTATTTGTCTTTACTCTGCAACACTGTATTTCCTTATAACGTGGTATTCTTACATATTCTTTGAGAGAAACCTCTCCTGTGCCTTCTCTTTTGAGGCTACACACTTAGACATACACGCAACATGAAAGCTTTTCGAGTTACAACGTGTTGTTTAGGAAAAACAAGATAATTCCCACGATGCGGGATTTCCTTAAACGTGATTTTATGAAAAATTTTGACGAAAGAAAATTCTCCTATGGGTACTCTTTTGAGGCTACACGTTTAGATGTTCACGCCACACCAATTCCTTTCGAATTACAACGTGTTGTTTAGGAGATACAAGCTAATTTTCTATGATGCGTTATTTCTTCTCGTAAAGTGTTTCCAATATGTACATATTTGTCTTTACTCTGCAAAAATGTATTTCCTTATAATGTGGTATTCTTATATATTCTTTCGAGAGAAAACTCTCCTGTGCCTTCTCTATTGAGGCTACAAACTTAGACATTCACGCAACACCAAAGCTTTTCGAGTTACAACGTGTTGCTTAGGAAAAACAAGATAATTCCCACGATGCGGCGTTTCCTTAAACGTGATTTTCTGAAAATTTTGACGAAAGAAAATTCTCCTATGGGTTCTCTTTTGAGGCTACACGTTTAGACGTACACGCCACACCAATTCTTTTCGAGTTACAACGTGTTTTTTAGGAGATACAAGCTAATTTTGTACGATGCGTTATTTATTCTCTTAAAGTGTTTCCAATACGTACGTATTTGTCTTTACTCTGCAAAACTGTATTTCCTTATAATGTGGTATTCTTACATATTCTTTCGAGAGAAAACTCTCCTGAGTCTTTTCTTTTGAGGCTACACACTTAGTCATACACGCAACACGAACGCTTTTCGAGTTACAAAGTGTTGTTTAGGAATAACAAGATAATTTCGCACGATGCGGGATTTCTTTAAAACGTGATTTTCTTAAAAATTTTGACGAAAGGAAATTCTCCTATGGGTTCTCTTTTGAGGCTACATGTTTAGACGTCCACGACACACCAATTCTTTTCGAGTTACAACGTGTTGTTTAGGAGATGCAAGCTAAGTTTTTTACGATGCGTTATTTCTTCTAGTAAAGTGTTACCAATACATACGTATTTGCAGTTATTCTGAAACACTGTATTTCCTTATAATGTGGTATTCTTACATATTCTTTGAGAGAAAACTCTCCTGTGCCTTCTCTTTTGAGGCTACACACTTAGACATACACGCAACACGAATGATTTTCGAGTTAAAACGAGTTGTTTAGGAATAACAATATAATTTCACACGATGCGGGATTTCCTTAAAACGTGATTTTCTGAAAAATTTTGAAGAAAGAAAATTCTCCTATGGGTTCTGTTTTGAGGCTACACGTTTAGACGTACACGCCACACCAATGCTTTTCGAGTTACAACGTGTTGTTTAGGAGATACAAGCTAATTTTTTACGATGCATTATTTCTTCTCGAAAAGTGTTTCCAATACATACGTATTTGTCTTTACTCTGCAACACTGTATTTCCTTATAACGTGGTATTCTTACATATTCTTTGAGAGAAAACTCTCCTGTGCCTTCTCTTTTGAGGCTACACACTTAGACATACACACAACACGAAAGCTTTTCGAGTTACAACGTGTTGTTTAGGAAAAACAAGATAATTCCCACGATGCGGGATTTCCTTAAATGTGATTTTCTGAAAAATTTTGACAAAAGAAAATTCTCCTATTGGTTCTCTTTTAAGGCTACACGTTTAGACGTACATGCCACACCAATTCTTTTCGAGTTACCACGTGTTGTTTAGGAGATACAAGCTAATTTTGTACGATGCATTATTTCTTCTCGTAAAGTGTTTCCAATACGTACATATTTGTCTTTACTCTGCAAAAATGTATTTCCTTATAATGTGGTAGTCTTATATATTCTTTCGAGAGAAAATTCTCCTGTGCCTTCTCTATTGAGGCTACAAACTTATACATACACGCAACACGAAAGCTTTTCGAGTAACAACGTGTTGTTTAGGAATAACAAGATAATTTCGCATGATGCGGGATTTCTTTCAAAGGTGATTTTCTGAAAAATTTTGACGAAAGAAAATTCTCCTATGGGTTCTCTTTTGAGGCTACACGTTTATACGTACACGCCACACCAATTCTTTTCGAGTTACAACGTGTTGTTTAGGAGATACAAGCTAATTTTGTACTATGCGTTATTTCTTCTCTTAAAGTGTTTCCAATACGTACGTATTTGTCTTTACTCTGCAAAACTCTATTTCCTTATAATGTGGTATTCTTAGATATTCTTTCGAGAGAAATCTCTCCTGAGCCTTTTCTTTTGAGGATACACACTTAGTCATACACCCAACACGAACGCTTTCGAGTTACAAAGTGTTGTTTAGGAATAACAAGATAATTTCGCACAATGAGGGATTTCCTTAAAACGTGATTTTCTGAAACATTTTGACGAAAGAAAATTCTCCTATGAGTTCTCTTTTGAGGCTACACGTTTAGACCTACACGCCACACCAATTCTTCTCGAGTTACAACGTGTTGTTTAGGAGATACAAGCTAATTTTATACCATGCGTTATTTCTTCTCATAAATTGTTTCCAATACGTACGTATTTGTCTTTACTCTGCAACACTGTATTTCCTTATAACGTGGTATTCTTACATACTCTTGAGAGAAAACTCTCCTGTGCCTTCTCTTTTGAGGCTACACACTTAGACATACATGCAACACGAAAGCTTTTCGAGTTACAACGTGTTGTTTAGGAAAAACAAGTTAATTTCGCAGGATGCGGGATTTCCTTAAACGTGATTATCTGAAAAATTTGGACGAAAGAAAATTCTCCTATGGGTTCTCTTTTGAGGCTACACATTAGACGTACACGCCACAACAATTCTTTTCGAGTTACAACGTGTTGTTTAGGAGATACAAGGTAATTTTGTACGATGCGTTATTTCTTCTCATAAAGTGTTACCAATATGAACATATTTGTCTTTACTCTGCAACACTGTATTTCCTTATAACGTGGTATTCTTACATATTCTTTGAGAGAAAACTCTCCTGTGCCTTCTCTTTTGAGGCTACAAACTTAGACATAAATGCAGCACGAAAGCTTTTCGAGTTACAACGTGTTTTTTAGGAAAAACAAGATAATTTCGCAGGATGCGGGATTTCTTTAAACGTGATTTTCTGAAAAATTTTGACGAAAGTAAATTCTCCTATGGGTTCTCTTTTGAGGCTACACGTTTAGACGAACACCAATTCTTTTCGAGTTACAACGTGTTGTTTAGGAGATACAAGCTCATTTTGTAGGATGCGTTATTTCTTCTCATAAAGTGTTTCCAGTACATATGTATTTGTCTTTACTCTGCAAAATTGTATTTCCTTATAATGTTGTATTCTTACATATTCTTTCGAGAGAAAACTTTCCTGTGCCTTCTCTTTTGAGGCTACACACTTAGACATACACGCAACACGAAAGCTTTTCGAGTTAGAACGTGTTGTTCAGGAATAACAAGATAATTTCGCACGATGCGGGATTTCTTTAAAACGTGGATTTCTTAAAAATTTTGACGAAAGAAAATTCTCCTATGGGTTTTCTTTTGAGGCTACACGTTTACACGTACACACCACACCAATTCTTTTCGAGTTACAACGTGTTGTTTAGGAGATACAAGCTAATTTTGTATGATGCCTTATTTCTTCTCGAAAAGTGTTACCAATACGTACGTATTTGTCTTTACTCTGCAACACTGTATTTCCTTTTAACGTGGTATTCTTACATATTCTTTGAGAGAAAACTCTCCTGTGCCTTCTCTTTTGAGGCTACACCCTTAGACATACACGCAACACGAAAGATTTCGAGTTACAACGTGTTGTTTAGGCAAAACAAGATAATTTCGCACGATGCGGGATTTCCTTACACGTGATTTTCTGAAAAATTTAGGAACGAAAATTCTCCTATGGTTTCTCATTTGAGGCAACACGTTTAGACTTACACGCCACACCAATTCTTTTCGAGTTACAACGTGTTGTTTAGGAGATACCAGCTCATTTTGTAGGATTCGTTATTTCTTCTCCTAAAGTGTTTCCAATACGTACATATTTGTTTTTACTCTGCAAAACTGTATTTCCTAATAATGTGGTATTCTTATATATTCTTTCAAGAGAAAACTATCCTGTGCCTTCTCTTTTGAGGCTACACACTGAGACATACACGCAACACGAAAGCTTTTCGAGTTACAAGGTGTTGTTTAGGAATAACAAGATAATTTCGCACGATGCGGGATTTCCTCAAAACGTGATTTTCTTAAAAATTTTGACGAAAGAAAATTCGCCTGTGGGTTCTCTTTTGAGGCTACACGTTTAGACGTACACGCCACAACAATTCTTTTCGAGTTACAACGTGTTGTTTAGGAGATACAAGCTAATTTTGTACAATGCATTATTTCTTCTCGTAAAGTGTTTCCAATACGTACGTATTTGTCTTTACTCTGCAACACTGTATTTCCTTATAACGTGGTATTCTTACATATTTTTTGAGAGAAAACTCTCCTGTGCCTTCTCTTTTGAGGCTACACACTTAGACATACACGCAACACAAAAGCTTTTCGAGTTAAAACGTGTTGTTTAGGAAAAACAAGATAATTCCCACGATGTGGGATTTCCTTAAACGTGATTTTCTGAAAAATTTTGACGAAAGAAAATTCTCCTATGAGTACTCTTTTGAGGCTACACGTTTAGACGTACACGCCACACCAATTCTTTTCGAGTTACAACGTGTTGTTTAGGAGATACAAGCTAATTTTCTATGATGCGTTATTTCTTCTCGTAAAGTGTTTCCAATACGTACATATTTGTCTTTACTCTGCAAAAATGTATTTCCTTATAATGTGGTATTCTTATATATTCTTTCAAGAGAAAACTCTCCTGTGGCTTCTCTATTGAGGCTACAAACTTAGACATACACGCAACACGAAAGCTTTTCGAGTTACAACTTGTTGTTTAGGAAAAACAAGATAATTCCCACGATGCAGGATTTCCTTAAACGTGATTTTCTGAAAAATTTTGACGAAAGAAAATTCTCCTATGGGTTCTCTTTTGAGGCTACACGTTTAGACTTACACGCCACACCAATTCTTTCCGAGTTACAACGTGTTGTTTAGGAGATACTGCTCATTTTGTACGATGCGTTATTTCTTCTCGTAAAGTGTTTCCAGTACATACGTATTTGTCTTTACTCTGCAAAATTGTATTTCCTTATAATGTGGTATTCTTACATATTCTTTCGAGAGAAAACTTTCCTGTGCCTTCTCTTTTGAGGCTACACACTTAGACATACACGCAACACGAAAGCTTTTCGAGTTACAACGTGTTGTTCAGGAAAAACAAGATAATTTCGCACGATGCGGGATTTCTTTAAAACCTGGTTTTCTTAAAAAATTTGACGATGAAAATTCTCCTATGGGTTCTCTTTTGAGGCTACACGTTTAGACGTACACGCCACACCAATTATTTTCGAGTTACAACATGTTGTTTAGGAGATACAAGCTAATTTTGTACGATGCGTTATTTCTTCTCTTAAAGTGTTTCCAATATGTACATATTTGTCTTTACTCTGCAAAACTGTATTTCCTTATAATGTGGTATTCTTAGATATTCTTTCGAGAGAAAACTCTCCTGAGCCTTTTCTTTTGAGGATACACACTTGGTCATACACGCAACACGAACGCTTTCGAGTTACAAAGTGTTGTTTAGGAATAACAATTTAATTTCGCACGATGTGGGATTTCCTTAAAACGTGATTTTCTGAAAAAAATTGACGAAAGAAAATTCTCCTATGGGTTCTCTTTTGAGGCTACACGTTTAGACCTACACGCCACACCAATACTTTTCAAGTTACAACGTGTTGTTTAGGAGATACAAGCTAATTTTATACCATGCGTTATTTCTTCTCGTAAAGTGTTTTCAATACGTACGTATTTGTCTTTACTCTGCAACACTGTATTTCCTTATAACGTGGTATTCTTACATATTCTTGAGAGATAACTCTCCTGTGCCTTCTCTTTTGAGGCTACACACATAGACATACACGCAACACGAAAGCTTTTCGAGTTACAACGTGTTGTTTAGGAAAAACAAGATAATTTCGCAGGATGCGAGATTTCCTTAAACGTGATTATCTGAAAAATTTGGACGAAAGAAAATTCTCCTATGGGTTCTCTTTTGAGGCTACACGTTTAGACGTACACGCCACACCAATTCTTTTCGAATTACAACGTGTTGTTTAGGAGATACAAGGTAATTTTGTACGATGCGTTATTTCTTCTCGTAAAGTGTTACCAATATGAACGTATTTGTCTTTACTCTGCAACACTGTATTTCCTTATAAAGTGGTATTCTTACATATTCTTTGAGAGAAAACTCTCCTGTGCCTTCTCTTTTGAGGCTATACACTTAGACATAAACGCAGCACGAAAGCTTTTCGAGTTACAACGTGTTGTTTAGGAAAAACAAGATAATTTCGCAGGATGCGGGATTTCTTTAAACGTGATTTTCTGAAAAATTTTGACGAAAGAAAATTCACCTATGGGTTCTCTTTTGAGGCTACACGTTTAGACGAACACGCCACACCAATTCTTTTCGAGTTACAACGTGTTGTTTAGGAGCTACAAGCTCATTTTGTAGGATGCGTTATTTCTGCTCGTAAAGTGTTTCCAATACGTACATATTTGTATTTACTCTGCAAAAATGTATTTCCTTATAATGTGGTATTCTTACATATTCTTTCGAGAGAAAACTCTCCTGTGCCTTCTCTATTGAGGCTACAAACTTAGACATACACGCAACACGAAAGCTTTTCGAGTTAGAACGTGTTGTTTAGGAATAACAAGATAATTTCGCACTATGCAGGATTTCCTTAAAACGTGATTTTCTGAAAAATTTTGACGAAAGAAAATTCTCCTATGGGTTCTCTTTGGAGGTTACACGTTTAGACGTACACGCCACACCAATTCATTTCGAGTTACAACGTGTTGTTTAGGAGATACAAGCTAATTTGTAGGATGAGTTATTTCTTCTCGTAAAGTGTTTCCAATACGTACATATTTGTCTTTACTCTGCAAAAATGTATTTCCTTATAACGTGGTATTCTTACATATTTTTTCGACAGAAAACTCTCCTGTGCCTTGTCTTTTGAGGCTACACACTTAGACATACATGCAACACGAACGCTTTTCGAGTTACAACCAGTTGTTTAGGAATAACAAGATAATATCGCACGATGCGGGATTTCCTTAAAAAGTGATATTCAGAAAAATTTTGACGAAAGAAAATTCTCCTATGGGTTCTCTTTTGAGGCTACACGTTTAGACGTACACGCCACACCAATTCTTTTCGAGTTACAACGTGTTGTTTAGGAGATACAAGCTAATTTTGTATGATGCGTTATTTCTTCTCGTAAAAGTGTTACCAATACGTACGTATATGTCTTTACTCTGCAACACTGTATTTCCTTATAACGTGGTATTCTTACATATTCTTTGAGAGAAAACTCTCCTGTGCCTTCTCTTTTGAGGCTACACACTTAGACATACATGCAACAAGAAAGCTTTTCGAGTTACAAACTGTTGTTTAGGTAAAACAAGATAATTTCGCACAATGCGGGATTTCCTTAAACGTGATTTTCTGAAAAATTTTGACGAAAGAAAATTCTCCTATGGGTTCTCTTTTGAGGCAACACGTTTAGACGTATATGCCACACCAATTCTTTTCGAGTTACAACGTATTGTTTAGGAGATACAAGCTAATTTTGTACCATAGGTTATTTCTTCTCGTAAAGTGTTTCCAATACGTACATATTTGTCTTTACTCTGCAAAAATGTATTTCCTAATAATGTGGTATTCTTACATATTCTTTCAAGAGAAAACTCTCCTGTGCCTTCTCTTTTGAGGCTACACACTGAGACATACACGCAACACGAAAGCTTTTCGAGTTACAACGTGTTGTTTAGGAATAACAAGATAATTTCGCACGATGCGGGATTTCCTTAAAACGTGATTTTCTTAAAACTTTTGACGAAAGAAAATTCTCCTATGGGTTCTCTTTTGAGGCTACACGTTTAGACGTACACGCCACACCAATTCTTTTCGAGTTACAACGTGTTGTTTAGGAGATACAAGCTAATTTTGTACGATGCATTATTTCTTCTCGTAAAGTGTTTCCAATACGTAAGTATTTGTCTTTACTCTGCAACACTGTATTTCCTTATAACGTGGTAATCTTACATATTCTTTGAGAGAAACCTCTCCTGTGCCTTCTCTTTTGAGGCTACACACTTAGACATACACGCAACACGAAAGCTTTTCGCGTTACAACGTGTTGTTTAGGAAAAACAAGATAATTTCGCAGGATGCGGGATTTCCTTAAACGTGATTTTCTGAAAAATTTTGACGAAAGAAAATTCTCCTATGGGTTCTCTTTTGAGGCTACACGTTTAGACGTACACGCCACACCAATTCTTTTTGAGTTACAACGTGTTGTTTAGGAGATACAAGCTAATTTTGTACGATGCATTATTTCTTCTCGTAAAGTGTTTCCAATACGTAAGTATTTGTCTTTACTATGCAAAAATGTATTTCCTAATAATGTGGTATTCTTACATATTCTTTCAAGAGAAAACTCTCCTGTGCCTTCTCTTTTGAGGCTACACACTGAGACATACACGCAACACGAAAGCTTTTCGAGTTACAACGTGTTGTTTAGGAATAACAAGATAATTTCGCACGATGCAGGATTTCCTTAAAACGTGATTTTCTTAACAATTTGGACGAAAGAAAATTCTCCTATGGGTTCTCTTCTGAGTCTACACGTTTAGACGTACACGCCACACCAATTCTTTTCGAGTTACAACGTGTTGTTTAGGAGATACAAGCTAATTTTGTACGATGCATTATTTCTTCTCGTAAAGTGTTTCTAATACGTACATATTTGTCTTTACTCTGCAACACTGTATTTCCTTATAACGTGGTATTCGTACATATTCTTTGACAGAAACCTCTCCTGTGCCTTCTCTTTTGAGGCTACACACTTAGACATACACGCAACACGAAAGCTTTTCGAGTTACAACATGTTGTTTAGGAAAAACAAGATAATTCCCACGATGCGGGATTTCCTTAAACGTGATTTTATGAAAAATTTTGACGAAAGAAAATTCTCCTATGGGTTCTCTTTTGAGGCTACACGTTTAGACGTCCACGACACACCAATTCTTTCCGAGTTACAACGTGTTGTTTAGGAGATGCAATCTAATTTTGTACGATGCGTTATTTCTTCTTGTAAAGTGTTACCAATACGTACGTATTTGCAGTTATTCTGCAACACTGTATTTCCTTATAACGTGGTATTCTTACATATTCTTTGAGAGAAAACTCTCCTGTGCCTTCTCTTTTGAGGCTACACACTTAGATATACACGCAACACGAATGCTTTTCGAGTTAAAAAGAGTTGTTTAGGAATAACAAGATAATTTCGCACGATGCAGGATTTCCTTAAAACATGATTTTCTGAAAAATTTTGAAGAAAGAAAATTCTCCTATGGGTTTTCTTTTGAGGCTACACGTTTAGACGTACACGCCCCACAAATTCTTTTCGAGTTACAACGTGTTGTTTAGGAGAAACACGCTAATTTTTTATGATGCATTATTTCTTCTCATAAAGTGTTTCCAATACGTACTTATATGTCTTTACTCTGCAACACTGTAAGTCCTTATAACGTAGTATTCTTACATATTCTTGAGAGAAAACTCTCCTGTGCCTTCTCTTTTCAGGCTACACACTTAGACATACACGCAACACGAAAGCTTTTCGAGTTACAACGTGTTGTTTAGGAAAAACAAGATAATTTCGCAGGATGCGGGATTTCCATAAACGTGATTATCTGAAAAATTTGGACGAAAGAAAATTCTCCTGTGGGTTCTCTTTTGAGGCTACACGTTTAGACATACACGCCACACCAATTCTTTTCGAGTTACAACGTGTTGTTTAGGAGATACAAGCTAATTTTGTAAGATGCGTTATTTCTTCTCCTAAAGTGTTTCCAATACATACATATTTGTCTTTACTCTGCAAAACTGTATTTCCTTATAACGTGGTATTCTTACATATTCTTTCGAGAGAAAACTCTCCTGTGCCTTCTCTTTTGAGGCTACGCACTCCGACATACACGCAACACGAACGCTTTTCAAGTTACAACGAGTTGTTTAGGAATAACAAGATAATTTCGCACGATGCGGGAATTCTTTAAAACGTGATTTTCTTAAAAATTTTGACGAAAGAAAATTCTCCTATGGGTTCTCTTTTGAGGCTACACGTTTAGACGTACACGCCACACCAATTCTTTTCGAGTTACAACGTGTTCTTTAGGAGATACAAGCTAATTTTGTACGATGCGTTATTTATTCTCTTAAAGTATTTCCAATACATACATATTTTTCTTTACTCTGCAAAACTGTATTTCCTTATAATGTGGTATTCTTACATATTCTTTCGAGAGAAAACTCTCCTGAGCCTTTTCTTTTGAGGCTACACACTTAGTCAAACACGCAACACGAACGCTTTTCGAGTTACAAAGTGTTGTTTAGGAATAACAAGATAATTTCGTATGATGCGGGATTTCCTTAAAACTTGATTTTCCTAAAAATTTTGACGAAAGAAAATTCTCCTATGGGTTCTCTTTTGAGGCTACATGTTTAGACGTCCACGACACACCAATTCTTTTCGAGTTACACCGTGTTGTTTAGGAGATGCAAGCTAATTTTGTATGATGCGTTATTTCTTCTAGTAAAGTATTACCAATACATACGTATTTGCAGTTATTCTGCAACACTGTATTTCCTTATAACGTGGTATTCTTACATATTCTTTGAGAGAAAACTCTCCTGTGCCTTCTCTTTTGAGGCTATACACTTAGACATACACGCAACACGAATGATTTTCGAGTTAAAACGAGTTGTTTGGGAATAACAAGATAATTTCGCACGATGCGGGATTTCCTTAAAACGTGATTTTCTGAAAAATTTTGAAGAAAGAAAATTCTCCTATTGGTTCTCTTTTGAGGCTACACGTTTAGACGTACACACCACACCAATTCTTTTTGAGTTACAACGTGTTGTTTAGGAGATACAAGCTAATTTTTTATGATGCATTATTTCTTCTTGTAAAGTGTTTCCAATACGTACGTATTTGTCTTTACTCTGCAACACTGTATTTCCTTATAACGTGGTATTCGTTCATATTCCTTGAGAGAAAACTCTCCTGTGCCTTCTCTTTTGAGGCTTCACACTTAGACATACACGCAACACGAAAGCTTTTCGAGTTACAACGAGTTGTTTAGGAAAAACAAGATAATTCCCACGATGCGGGATTTCCTTAAACGTGATTTTCTGAAAAATTTTGACGAAAGAAAATTCTCCTATGTGTTCTCTTTTAAGGCTACACGTTTAGACGTACATGCCACACAAATTCTTTTCGAGTTACCACGTGTTGTTTAGGAGATACAAGCTAATATTGTATGATGCGTTATTTCTTCTCATCAAGTGTTTCCAATACGTACATATTTGTCTTTACTCTGCAAAAATGTATTTCCTTATAATGTGGTCTTCTTATATATTCTTTCGAGAGAAAATTCTCCTGTGCCTTCTCTATTGAGGCTACAAACTTATACATACACGCAACACGAAAGCTTTTCGAGTTACAACGTGTTGTTTAGGAATAACAAGATAATTTCGCATGATGCGGGATTTCTTTAAAAGGTGATTTTCTGAAAAATTTTGACGAAAGGAAATTCTCCTATGGCTTCTCTTTTGAGGCTACACGTTTAGACATACACGCCACACCAATTCTTTTCGAGTTACAAAGTGTTGTTTAGGAGATACAAGCTAATTTTGTACGATGCTTTATTTCTTCTCGTAAAGTGTTTCCAATATGAACGTATTTGTCTTTACTCTGCAACACTGTATTTCCTTATAACGTGGTATTCTTACAGATTCTCTGAGAGAAAACCCTCCTGTGCCTTCTCTTTTGAGGCCACACACTTAGACATACACGCAACACGAAAGCTTTTCGAGTTACAACGTGTTATTTAGGAAAAACAAGATAATTTCGCAGGATGCGGGATTTCCTTAAACGTGATTTTCTGAAAAATTTGAGGAAAGAAAATTCTCCTATGGGATCTCTTTTGAGGCTACACGTTTAGACGTACACGCCACACGAATTCTTTTTGAGTTACAACATGTTGTTTAGGAGATACAAGCTAATTTTGTACGATGCGTTATTTCTTCTCTTAAACTGTTTCCAATCCGTACGTATTTGTCTTTACTCTGCAAAACTGTATTTCCTAATAATGTGGTATTCTTAGATATTCTTTCTAGAGAAAACTCTCCTGAGCCTTTTCTTTTGTGGATACTCACTTAGTCATACAAGCAACAGGAACGCTTTCGAGTTACAAAGCGTTTTTTAGGAAAAACAAGATAATTTCGCACGATGCAGGATTTCCTTAAAACGTGATTTTCTGAAAAATTTTGAGGAAAGAAAATTCTCCTATGGGTTCTCTTTTGAGGCTACACGTTTAGACGTACACGCCACACCAATTCTTTTCGAGTTACAACGTGTTGTTAAGGAGATACAAGCTAATTTTATACCATGCGTTATTTCTTCTCATAAAGTGTTTCCAATATGTACGTATTTGTCTTTACTCTGCAACACTGTATTTCCTTATAACGTGGTATTCTTACATATTCTTGAGAGAAAACTCTCCTGTGCCTTCTCTTTTGAGGCTACACACTTAGACATACACGCAACACGAAAGCTTTTCGAGTTACAACGTGTTGTTTAGGAAAAACAAGATAATTTCGCAGGATGCGGGATTTCCTTAAACGTGATTATCTGAAAAATTTGGACGAAAGAAAATTCTCCTCTGGGTTCTCTTTTGAGGCTACACGTTTAGACGTACACGCCACACTAATTCTTTTCGAGTTACAACGTGTTGTTTAGGAGATACAAGCTCATTTTGTAGTATGCGTTATTTCTTCTCGTAAAGTGTTTCCAATACGTACATATTTGTCTTTACTCTGCAAAAATGTATTTCCTTATAATGTGGTATTCTTACATATTCTTTCGAGAGAAAACTCTCCTGTGCCTTCTCTATTGATGCTACAAACTTAGACATACATGCAACACGAAAGCTTTTCGAGTTACAACGTGTTGTTTACGAATAACAAGATAATTTCGCACTATGCAGGATTTCCATAAAACGTGATTTTCTGAAAAATTTTGACGAAAGAAAATTCTCCTATGGGTTCTTTTTTGAGGCTACACGTTTAGACGTACACGCCACACCAATTCATTTCTAGTTACAACGTGTTGTTTAGGAGATACAAGCTAATTTTGTAGGATGAGTTATTTCTTCTCGTAAAGTGTTTCCAATACGTACATATTTGTCTTTACTCTGCAAAACTGTATTTCCTTATAACGTGGTATTCTTACATATTTTTCGAGAGAAAACTCTCCTGTGCCTTGTCTTTTGAGGCTACACACTTAGAAATACACGCAACACGAACGCTTTTCGAGTTACAACCAGTTGTTTAGGAATAACAAGATAATTCCCACGATGCGGGATTTCCTTAAACGTGATTTTATGAAAAATTTTGACGAAAGAAAATTCTCCTATGGGTACTCTTTTGAGGCTACACGTTTAGACATACACGCCACACCAATTCTTTTCGAGTTACAACGTGTTGTTTAGGAGATACAAGCTAATTTTCTATGATGCATTATTTCTTCTCGTAAAGTGTTTCCAATATGTACATATTTGTCTTTACTCTGCAAAAATGTATTTCATTATAATGTGGTATTCTTATATATTCTTTCGAGAGAAAACTCTCCTGTGCCTTCTCTATTGAGGCTACAAACTTAGACATACATGCAACACGAAAGCTTTTCGAGTTACAACGTGTTGCTTAGGAAAAACAAGATAATTCCCACGATGCGGGATTTCCTTAAACGTGATTTTCTGAAAATTTTTGACGAAAGAAAATTCTCCTATGGGTTCTCTTTTGAGGCTACACGTTTAGACGTACACGCCACACCAATTCTTTTCGAGTTACAACGTGTTTTTTAGGAGATACAAGCTAATTTTGTACGATGCGTTATTTATTCTCTTAAAGTGTTTCCAATAAGTACGTATTTGTCTTTACTCTGCAAAACTGTATTTCCTTATAATGTGGTATTTTTACATATTCTTTCGAGAGAAAACTCTCCTGAGCCTTTTCTTTTGAGGCTACACACGTAGTCATACACGCAACACGAACGCTTTTCGAGTTACAAAGTGTTGTTTAGGAATAACAAGATAATTTCGCACGATGCGGGATTTCTTTAAAACGTGATTTTCTTAAAAATTTTGACGAAAGGAAATTCTCCTATGGGTTCTCTTTTGAGGCTACACGTTTAGACGTACCCGCCACACCAATTCTTTTCGAGTTACAATGTGTTCTTTAGGAGATACAAGCTAATTTTGTACGATGCGTTATTTCTTCTCGTAAAGTGCTTCCAATACGTATGTATTTGTCTTTACTCTGCAACACTGTATTTCCTTATAACGTGGTATTCTTACATATTCTTTGAGAGAAAACCCTCCTGTGCCTTCTCTTTTGAGGCTACACACTTAGACATACACGCAACACGAAAGCTTTTCGAGTTACAACGTGTTGTTTAGGAAAAACAAGATAATTTCGCAGGATGCGGGATTTCCTTAAACGTGATTTTCTGAAAAATTTTGCCGAAAGAAAATTCTCCTATGGGTTCTCTTTTGAGGCTACACGTTTAGACGTACACGCCACACCAATTCTTTTCGAGTTACAACGTGTTGTTTAGCAGATACAAGCCAATTTTGTACGATGCGTTATTTATTCTCTTAAAGTGTTTCCAATACGTACGTATTTGTCTTTACTCTGCAAAACTGTATTTCCTTATAATGTGGTATTCTTACATATTCTTTCAAGAGAAAACTCTCCTGAGCCTTTTCTTTTGAGGCTACACACTTAGTCATACACGCAACACGAACGCTTTTCGAGTTACAAAGTGTTGTTTAGGAATAAGAAGATAATTTCCTATGATGCGGGATTTCCTTAAAACTTGATTTTCCTAAAAATTTTGACGAAAGATAATTCTCCTATGGGTTCTCTTTTGAGGCTACATGTTTAGATGTCCATGAAACACCAATTCTTTTCGAGTTACAACGTGTTGTTTAGGAGATGCAAGCTAATTTTGTACGATGCGTTATTTCTTCTAGTAAAGTGTTACCAATACATACGTATTTGCAGTTATTCTGAAACACTGTATTTCCTTATAACGTGTTATTCTAACATATTCTTTGAGAGAAAACTCTCCTGTCCCTTCTCTTTTGAGGCTACACACTTAGACATACACGCAACACGAACGATTTTCGAGTTAAAACGAGTTGTTTAGGAATAACAAGTTAATTTCGCAAGATGCGGGATTTCCTTAAAACGTGATTTTCTGAAAAATTTTGAAGAAAGAAAATTCTCCTATGGGTTCTCTTTTGAGGCTACACGTTTAGACGTACACGCCACAACAATTCTTTTCGAGTTAAAACGTGTTGTTTAGGAGATACAAGCTAATTTTGTACGATGCATTATTTCTTCTCGAAAAGTGTTTCCAATACGTACGTATTTGTCTTTACTCTGCAACACTGTATTTCCTTATAACGTGGTATTCTTACATATTCTTTGAGAGAAAACACTCCTGTGCCTTCTCTTTTGAGGCTACACACTTAGACATACACGCAACACGAAAGCTTTTCGAGTTACAACGTGTTGTTTAGGAAAAACAATATAATTCCCACGATGCGGGATTTCCTTAAACGTGATTTTCTGAAAAATATTGACGAAAGAAAATTCTCCTATGGGTTCTCTTTTAAGGCTACATGTTTAGACGTACATGACACACCAATTCTTTTCGAGTTACCACGTGTTGTTTAGGAGATACAAGCTAATTTTGTACGATGCGTTATTTCTTCTCATAAAGTGTTTCCAATACGTACATGTTTGTCTTTGCTCTGCAAAAATGTATTTCCTTATAATGTGGTATTCTTATATATTCTTTCGAGAGAAAATTCTCCTGTGCCTTCTCTATTGAGGCTACAAACTTATACATACACGCAACACGAAAGCTTTTCGAGTTACAACGTGTTGTTTAGGAATAACAAGATAATTTCTCACGATGCGGGATTTCTTTAAAAGGTGATTTTCTGAAAAATTTTGACGAAAGAAAATTCTCCTATGGGTTCTCTGTTGAGGCTACACGTTTAGACGTACACGCCACACCAATTCTTTTCGAGTTACAACATGTTGTTTAGGAGATAAAAGCTAATTTTGTACGATGCCTTATTTCTTCTCGTAAAGTGTTTCGAATATGAACGTATTTGTCTTTACTCTGCAACACTGTATTTCCTTATAACGTGGTATTCTTACATATTTTTTCGAGAGAAAACTCTCCTGTGCCTTGTCTTTTGAGGCTACACACTTAGACATACACGCAACACGAACGCTTTTCGAGTTACAACCAGTTGTTTAGGAATAACAAGATAATATCGCACGATGCGGGATTTCCTTAAAAACTGATATTCTGAAAAATTTTGACGAAAGAAAATTCTCCTATGGGTTCTCTTTTGAGGCTACACGTTTAGACGTACACGCCACACCAATTCTTTTCGAGTTACAACGTGTTGTTTAGGAGATACAAGCTAATTTTGTATGATGCGTTATTTCTTCTTGTAAAAGTGTTAACAATACGTACATATATGTCTTTACTCTGCAACACTGTATTTCCTTATAACGTGGTATTCTTACATATTCTTTGAGAGAAAACTCTCCTGTGCCTTCTCTTTTGAGGCTACACACATAGACATACACGCAACACGAAAGCTTTTCGAGTTACAACATGTTGTTTAGGAAAAACAAGATAATTCCCACGATGCGGGATTTCCTTAAACGTGATTTTATGAAAAATTTTGACGAAAGAAAATTCTCCTATGGGTTCTCTTTTGAGGCTACACGTTTAGACGTCCACGACACACCAATTCTTTCTGAGTTACAACGTGTTGTTTAGGAGATGCAATCTAATTTTGTACGATGCGTTATTTCTTCTTGTAAAGTGTTACCAATACGTACGTATTTGCAGTTATTCTGCAACACTGTATTTCCTTATAACGTGGTATTCTTACATATTCTTTGAGAGAAAACTCTCCTGTGCCTTCTCTTTTGAGGCTACACACTTAGATATACACGCAACACGAATGCTTTTCGAGTTAAAAAGAGTTGTTTAGGAATAACAAGATAATTTCGCACGATGCAGGATTTCCTTAAAACATGATTTTCTGAAAAATTTTGAAGAAAGAAAATTCTCCTATGGGTTTTCTTTTGAGGCTACACGTTTAGACGTACACGCCCCACAAATTCTTTTCGAGTTACAACGTGTTGTTTAGGAGAAACACGCTAATTTTTTATGATGCATTATTTCTTCTCATAAAGTGTTTCCAATACGTACTTATATGTCTTTACTCTGCAACACTGTAAGTCCTTATAACGTAGTATTCTTACATATTCTTGAGAGAAATCTCTCCTGTGCCTTCTCTTTTCAGGCTACACACTTAGACATACACGCAACACGAAAGCTTTTCGAGTTACAACGTGTTGTTTAGGAAAAACAAGATAATTTCGCAGGATGCGGGATTTCCATAAACGTGATTATCTGAAAAATTTGGACGAAAGAAAATTCTCCTGTGGGTTCTCTTTTGAGGCTACACGTTTAGACATACACGCCACACCAATTCTTTTCGAGTTACAACGTGTTGTTTAGGAGATACAAGCTAATTTTGTAAGATGCGTTATTTCTTCTCCTAAAGTGTTTCCAATACATACATATTTGTCTTTACTCTGCAAAACTGTATTTCCTTAAAACGTGGTATTCTTACAATTTCTTTCGAGAGAAAACTCTCCTGTGCCTTCTCTTTTGAGGCTACGCACTCCGACATACACGCAACAGGAACGCTTTTCAAGTTACAACGAGTTGTTTAGGAATAACAAGATAATTTCGCACGATGCGGGAATTCTTTAAAACGTGATTTTCTTAAAAATTTTGACGAAAGAAAATTCTCCTATGGGTTCTCTTTTGAGGCTACACGTTTAGACGTACACGCCACACCAATTCTTTTCGAGTTACAACGTGTTCTTTAGGAGATACAAGCTAATTTTGTACGATGCGTTATTTATTCTCTTAAAGTATTTCCAATACATACATATTTTTCTTTACTCTGCAAAACTGTATTTCCTTATAATGTGGTATTCTTACATATTCTTTCGAGAGAAAACTCTCCTGAGCCTTTTCTTTTGAGGCTACACACTTAGTCAAACACGCAACACGAACGCTTTTCGAGTTACAAAGTGTTGTTTAGGAATAACAAGATAATTTCGTATGATGCGGGATTTCCTTAAAACTTGATTTTCCTAAAAATTTTGATGAAAGAAAATTCTCCTATGGGTTCTCTTTTGAGGCTACATGTTTAGACGTCCACGACACACCAATTCTTTTCGAGTTACAACGTGTTGTTTAGGAGATGCAAGCTAATTTTGTATGATGCGTTATTTCTTCTAGTAAAGTGTTACCAATACATACGTATTTGCAGTTATTCTGCAACACTGTAATTCCTTATAACGTGGTATTCTTACATATTCTTTGAGAGAAAACTCTCCTGTGCCTTCTCTTTTGAGGCTATACACTTAGACATACACGCAACACGAATGATTTTCGAGTTAAAACGAGTTGTTTAGGAATAACAAGATAATTTCGCACGATGCGGGATTTCCTTAAAACGTGATTTTCTGAAAAATTTTGAAGAAAGAAAATTCTCCTATTGGTTCTCTTTTGAGGCTACACGTTTAGACGTACACGCCACACCAATTCTTTTTGAGTTACAACGTGTTGTTTAGGAGATACAAGCTAATTTTTTATGATGCATTATTTCTTCTTGTAAAGTGTTTCCAATACGTATGTATTTGTCTTTACTCTGCAACACTGTATTTCCTTATAACGTGGTATTCGTTCATATTCCTTGAGAGAAAACTCTCCTGTGCCTTCTCTTTTGAGGCTTCACACTTAGACATACACGCAACACGAAAGCTTTTAGAGTTACAACGAGTTGTTTAGGAAAAACAAGATAATTCCCACGATGCGGGATTTCCTTAAACGTGATTTTCTGAAAAATTTTGACGAAAGAAAATTCTCCTATGTGTTCTCTTTTAAGGCTACACGTTTAGACGTACATGCCACACAAATTCTTTTCGAGTTACCACGTGTTGTTTAGGAGATACAAGCTAATTTTGTATGATGCGTTATTTCTTCTCATAAAGTGTTTCCAATACGTACATATTTGTCTTTACTCTGCAAAAATGTATTTCCTTATAATGTGGTCTTCTTATATATTCTTTCGAGAGAAAATTCTCCTGTGCCTTCTCTATTGAGGCTACAAACTTATACATACACGCAACACGAAAGCTTTTCGAGTTACAACGTGTTGTTTAGGAATAACAAGATAATTTCGCATGATGCGGGATTTCTTTAAAAGGTGATTTTCTGAAAAATTTTGACGAAAGGAAATTCTCCTATGGCTTCTCTTTTGAGGCTACACGTTTAGACATACACGCCACACCAATTCTTTTCGAGTTACAAAGTGTTGTTTAGGAGATACAAGCTAATTTTGTACGATGCTTTATTTCTTCTCGTAAAGTGTTTCCAATATGAACGTATTTGTCTTTACTCTGCAACAATGTATTTCCTGATAACGTGGTATTCTTACAGATTCTCTGAGAGAAAACCCTCCTGTGCCTTCTCTTTTGAGGCCACACACTTAGACATACACGCAACACGAAAACTTTTCGAGTTACAACGTGTTATTTAGGAAAAACAAGATAATTTCGCAGGATGCGGGATTTCCTTAAACGTGATTTTCTGAAAAATTTGATGAAAGAAAATTCTCCTATGGGATCTCTTTTGAGGCTACACGTTTAGACGTACACGCTACACGAATTCTTTTTGAGTTACAACATGTTGTTTAGGAGATACAAGCTAATTTTGTACGATGCGTTATTTCTTCTCTTAAAGTGTTTCCCATCCGTACGTATTTGTCTTTACTCTGCAAAACTGTATTTCCTTATAACGTGGTATTCTTACATATTCTTGAGAGAAAACTCTCCTGTGCCTTCTCTTTTGAGGCTACACACTTAGACATACACGCAACACGAAAGCTTTTCGAGTTACAACGTGTTGTTTAGGAAAAACAAGATAATTTCGCAGGATGCGGGATTTCCTTAAACGTGATTATCTGAAAAATTTGGACGAAAGAAAATTCTCCTCTGGGTTCTCTTTTGAGACTACACGTTTAGACGTACACGCCACACTAATTCTTTTCGAGTTACAACGTGTTGTTTAGGAGATACAAGCTCATTTTGTAGTATGCGTTATTTCTTCTCGTAAGGTGTTTCCAATACGTACATATTTGTCTTTACTCTGCAAAAATGTATTTCCTTATAATGTGGTATTCTTACATATTCTTTCGAGAGAAAACTCTCCTGTGCCTTCTCTATTGATGCTACAAACTTAGACATACATGCAACACGAAAGCTTTTCGAGTTACAACGTGTTGTTTAAGAATAACAAGATAATTTCGCACTATGCAGGATTTCCATAAAACGTGATTTTCTGAAAAATTTTGACGAAAGAAAATTCTCCTATGGGTTCTTTTTTGAGGCTACACGTTTAGACGTACACGCCACACCAATTCATTTCTAGTTACAACGTGTTGTTTAGGAGATACAAGCTAATTTTGTAGGATGAGTTATTTCTTCTCGTAAAGTGTTTCCAATACGTACATATTTGTCTTTACTCTGCAAAACTGTATTTCCTTATAACGTGGTATTCTTACATATTTTTCGAGAGAAAACTCTCCTGTGCCTTCTCTTTTGAGGCTACACACTTAGACATACACGCAACACGAAAGCTTTTCGAGTTACAACGTGTTGTTTAGGAAAAACAAGATAATTTCGCAGGATGCGGGATTTCCTTAAACGTGATTTTCTGAAAAATTTTGACGAAAGAAAATTCTCCTATGGGTTCTCTTTTGAGGCTACACGTTTAGACGTACACGCCACACCAATTCTTTTCGAGTTACAACGTGTTGTTTAGGAGATACAAGCCAATTTTGTACGATGCGTTATTTATTCTCTTAAAGTGTTTCCAATACGTACGTATTTGTCTTTACTCTGCAAAACTGTATTTCCTTATAATGTGGTATTCTTACATATTCTTTCAAGAGAAAACTCTCCTGAGCCTTTTCTTTTGAGGCTACACACTTAGTCATACACGCAACACGAACGCTTTTCGAGTTACAAAGTGTTGTTTAGGAATAACAAGATAATTTCCTATGATGCGGGATTTCCTTAAAACTTGATTTTCCTAAAAATTTTGACGAAAGATAATTCTCCTATGGGTTCTCTTTTGAGGCTACATGTTTAGATGTCCATGACACACCAATTCTTTTCGAGTTACAACGTGTTGTTTAGGAGATGCAAGCTAATTTTGTACGATGCATTATTTCTTCTAGTAAAGTGTTACCAATACATACGTATTTGCAGTTATTCTGAAACACTGTATTTCCTTATAACGTGTTATTCTAACATATTCTTTGAGAGAAAACTCTCCTGTCCCTTCTCTTTTGAGGCTACACACTTAGACATACACGCAATACGAACGATTTTCGAGTTAAAACGAGTTGTTTAGGAATAACAAGTTAATTTCGCAAGATGCGGGATTTCCTTAAAACGTGATTTTCTGAAAAATTTTGAAGAAAGAAAATTCTCCTATGGGTTCTCTTTTGAGGCTACACGTTTAGACGTACACGCCACAACAATTCTTTTCGAGTTAAAATGTGTTGTTTAGGAGATACAAGCTAATTTTGTACGATGCATTATTTCTTCTCGAAAAGTGTTTCCAATACGTACGTATTTGTCTTTACTCTGCAACACTGTATTTCCTTATAACGTGGTATTCTTACATATTCTTTGAGAGAAAACACTCCTGTGCCTTCTCTTTTGAGGCTACACACTTAGACATACACGCAACACGAAAGCTTTTCGAGTTACAACGTGTTATTTAGGAAAAACAAGATAATTTCGCAGGATGCGGGATTTCCTTAAACGTGATTTTCTGAAAAATTTGATGAAAGAAAATTCTCCTATGGGATCTCTTTTGAGGCTACACGTTTAGACGTACACGCTACACGAATTCTTTTTGAGTTACAACATGTTGTTTAGGAGATACAAGCTAATTTTGTACGATGCGTTATTTCTTCTCTTAAAGTGTTTCCCATCCGTACGTATTTGTCTTTACTCTGCAAAACTGTATTTCCTAATAATGTGGTATTCTTAGATATTCTTTCGAGAGAAAACTCTCCTGAGCCTTTTCTTTTGAGGATACACACTTAGTCTTACAAGCAACACGAACGCTTTGAGTTACAAAGCGTTTTTTAGGAAAAACAAGATAATTTCGCACGATGCAGGATTTCCTTAAAACGTGATTTTCTGAAAAATTTTGAGGAAAGAAAATTCTCCTATGGGTTCTCTTTTGAGGCTACACGTTTAGACGTACACGCCACACCAATTCTTTTCGAGTTACAACGTGTTGTTAAGGAGATACAAGCTAATTTTATACCATGCGTTATTTCTTCTCATAAAGTGTTTCCAATACGTACGTATTTGTCTTTACTCTGCAACACTGTATTACCTTATAACGTGGTATTCTTACATATTCTTGAGAGAAAACTCTCCTGTGCCTTCTCTTTTGAGGCTACACACTTAGACATACACGCAACACGAAAGCTTTTCGAGTTACAACGTGTTGTTTAGGAAAAACAAGATAATTTCGCAGGATGCGGGATTTCCTTAAACGTGATTATCTGAAAAATTTGGACGAAAGAAAATTCTCCTCTGGGTTCTCTTTTGAGGCTACACGTTTAGACGTACACGCCACACTAATTCTTTTCGAGTTACAACGTTTTGTTTAGGAGATACAAGCTCATTTTGTAGTATGCGTTATTTCTTCTCGTAAAGTGTTTCCAATACGTACATATTTGTCTTTACTCTGCAAAAATGTATTTCCTTATAATGTGGTATTCTTACATATTCTTTCGAGAGAAAACTCTCCTGTGCCTTCTCTATTGATGCTACAAACTTAGAAATACATGCAACACGAAAGCTTTTCGAGTTACAACATGTTGTTTACGAATAACAAGATAATTTCGCACTATGCAGGATTTCCATAAAACGTGATTTTCTGAAAAATTTTGACGAAAGAAAATTCTCCTATGGGTTCTTTTTTGAGGCTACACGTTTAGACGTACACGCCACACCAATTCATTTCTAGTTACAACGTGTTGTTTAGGAGATACAAGCTAATTTTGTAGGATGAGTTATTTCTTCTCGTAAAGTGTTTCCAATACGTACATATTTTCTTTACTCTGCAAAACTGTATTTCCTTATAACGTGGTATTCTTACATATTTTTTCAAGAGAAAACTCTCCTGTGCCTTGTCTTTTGAGGCTACACACTTAGAAATACACGGAACACGAACGCTTTTCGAGTTACAACCAGTTGTTTAGGAATAACAAGATAATTCCCACGATGCGGGATTTCCTTAAACGTGATTTTATGAAAAATTTTGACGAAAGAAAATTCTCCTATGGGTACTCTTTTGAGGCTACACGTTTAGACATACACGCCACACCAATTCTTTTCGAGTTACAACGTGTTGTTTAGGAGATACAAGCTAATTTTCTATGATGCATTATTTCTTCTCGTAAAGTGTTTCCAATATGTACATATTTGTCTTTACTCTGCAAAAATGTATTTCATTATAATGTGGTATTCTTATATATTCTTTCGAGAGAAAACTCTCCTGTGCCTTCTCTATTGAGGCTACAAACTTAGACATACATGCAACACGAAAGCTTTTCGAGTTACAACGTGTTGCTTAGGAAAAACAAGATAATTCCCACGATGCGGGATTTCCTTAAACGTGATTTTCTGAAAATTTTTGACGAAAGAAAATTCTCCTATGGGTTCTCTTTTGAGGCTACACGTTTAGACGTACACGCCACACCAATTCTTTTCGAGTTACAACGTGTTTTTTAGGAGATACAAGCTAATTTTGTACGATGCGTTATTTATTCTCTTAAAGTGTTTCCAATAAGTACGTATTTGTCTTTACTCTGCAAAACTGTATTTCCTTATAATGTGGTATTTTTACATATTCTTTCGAGAGAAAACTCTCCTGAGCCTTTTCTTTTGAGGCTACACACGTAGTCATACACGCAACACGAACGCTTTTCGAGTTACAAAGTGTTGTTTAGGAATAACAAGATAATTTCGCACGATGCGGGATTTCTTTAAAACGTGATTTTCTTAAAAATTTTGACGAAAGGAAATTCTCCTATGGGTTCTCTTTTGAGGCTACACGTTTAGACGTACCCGCCACACCAATTCTTTTCGAGTTACAACGTGTTCTTTAGGAGATACAAGCTAATTTTGTACGATGCGTTATTTCTTCTCGTAAAGTGCTTCCAATACGTATGTATTTGTCTTTACTCTGCAACACTGTATTTCCTTATAACGTGGTATTCTTACATATTCTTTGAGAGAAAACCCTCCTGTGCCTTCTCTATTGAGGCTACACACTTAGACATACACGCAACACGAAAGCTTTTCGAGTTACAACGTGTTGTTTAGGAAAAACAAGATAATTTCGCAGGATGCGGGATTTCCTTAAACGTGATTTTCTGAAAAATTTTGCCGAAAGAAAATTCTCCTATGGGTTCTCTTTTGAGGCTACACGTTTAGACGTACACGCCACACCAATTCTTTTCGAGTTACAACGTGTTGTTTAGGAGATACAAGCCAATTTTGTACGATGCGTTATTTATTCTCTTAAAGTGTTTCCAATACGTACGTATTTGTCTTTACTCTGCAAAACTGTATTTCCTTATAATGTGGTATTCTTACATATTCTTTCAAGAGAAAACTCTCCTGAGCCTTTTCTTTTGAGGCTACACACTTAGTCATACACGCAACACGAACGCTTTTCGAGTTACAAAGTGTTGTTTAGGAATAACAAGATAATTTCCTATGATGCAGGATTTCCTTAAAACTTGATTTTCCTAAAAATTTTGACGAAAGATAATTCTCCTATGGGTTCTCTTTTGAGGCTACATGTTTAGATGTCCATGACACACCAATTCTTTTCGAGTTACAACGTGTTGTTTAGGAGATGCAAGCTAATTTTGTACGATGCGTTATTTCTTCTAGTAAAGTGTTACCAATACATACGTATTTGCAGTTATTCTGAAACACTGTATTTCCTTATAACGTGTTATTCTAACATATTCTTTGAGAGACAACTCTCCTGTCCCTTCTCTTTTGAGGCTACACACTTAGACATACACGCAACACGAACGATTTTCGAGTTAAAACGAGTTGTTTAGGAATAACAAGTTAATTTCGCAAGATGCGGGATTTCCTTAAAACGTGATTTTCTGAAAAATTTTGAAGAAAGAAAATTCTCCTATGGGTTCTCTTTTGAGGCTACACGTTTAGACGTACACGCCACAACAATTCTTTTCGAGTTAAAACGTGTTGTTTAGGAGATACAAGCTAATTTTGTACGATGCATTATTTCTTCTCGAAAAGTGTTTCCAATACGTACGTATTTGTCTTTACTCTGCAACACTGTATTTCCTTATAACGTGGTATTCTTACATATTCTTTGAGAGAAAACACTCCTGTGCCTTCTCTTTTGAGGCTACACACTTAGACATACACGCAACACGAAAGCTTTTCGAGTTACAACGTGTTGTTTAGGAAAAACAATATAATTCCCACGATGCGGGATTTCCTTAAACGTGATTTTCTGAAAAATATTGACGAAAGAAAATTCTCCTATGGGTTCTCTTTTAAGGCTACATGTTTAGACGTACATGACACACCAATTCTTTTCGAGTTACCACGTGTTGTTTAGGAGATACAAGCTAATTTTGTACGATGCGTTATTTCTTCTCATAAAGTGTTTCCAATACGTACATGTTTGTCTTTACTCTGCAAAAATGTATTTCCTTATAATGTGGTATTCTTATATATTCTTTCGAGAGAAAATTCTCCTGTGCCTTCTCTATTGAGGCTACAAACTTATACATACACGCAACACGAAAGCTTTTCGAGTTACAACGTGTTGTTTAGGAATAACAAGATAATTTCTCACGATGCGGGATTTCTTTAAAAGGTGATTTTCTGAAAAATTTTGACGAAAGAAAATTCTCCTATGGGTTCTCTGTTGAGGCTACACGTTTAGACGTACACGCCACACCAATTCTTTTCGAGTTACAACATGTTGTTTAGGAGATAAAAGCTAATTTTGTACGATGCCTTATTTCTTCTCGTAAAGTGTTTCGAATATGAACGTATTTGTCTTTACTCTGCAACACTGTATTTCCTTATAACGTGGTATTCTTACATATTTTTTCGAGAGAAAACTCTCCTGTGCCTTGTCTTTTGAGGCTACACACTTAGACATACACGCAACACGAACACTTTTCGAGTTACAACCAGTTGTTTAGGAATAACAAGATAATATCGCACGATGCGGGATTTCCTTAAAAAGTTATATTCTGAAAAATTTTGACGAAAGAAAATTCTCCTATGGTTCTCTTTTGAGGCTACACCTTTAGACGTACACGCCACACCAATTCTTTTCGAGTTACAACGTGTTGTTTAGGAGATACAAGCTAATTTTGTATGATGCGTTATTTCTTCTCGTAAAAGTGTTACCAAAACGTACGTATATGTCTTTACTCTGCAACACTGTATTTCCTTATAACGTGGTATTCTTACATATTCATTGAGAGAAAACTCTCCTGTGCCTTCTCTTTTGAGGCTACACACTTAGACATACACGCAACATGAAAGTTTTTCGAGTTACAAACTGTAGTTTAGGTAAAACAAGATAATTTTGCACAATGCGGGATTTCCTTAAATGTGATTTTCTGAAAAATTTGGACGAAAGAAAATTCTCCTATGGGTTCTCTTTTGAGGCTACACGTTTAGACGTACATGCCACACCAATTGTTTTCGAGTTACAACGTGTTGTTTAGGAGATACAAGCTAATTTTGTACCATGAGTTATTGCTTCTCGTAAAGTGTTTCCAATTCGTATATATTTGTCTTTACTCTGCTAAAATGTATTTCCTAATAATGTGGTATTCTTACATATTCTTTCAAGAGAAAACTCTCCTGTGCCTTCTCTTTTGAGGCTACACACTTAGACATACATGCAACAGGAAAGCTTTTCGAGTTACAACGTGTTGTTTAGGAATAACAAGATAATTTCGCACGATGTGGAATTTCCTTAAAACGTGATTTTCTTAAAAATTTTGACGAATGAAAATTCTCCTATGGGTTCTCTTTTGAGGCTACACGTTTAGACGTACACGCCACACCAATTCTTTTCGAGTTACAACTTGTTGTTTAGGAGATACAAGCTAATTTTGTACGATGCATTATTTCTTCTCGTAAAGTGTTTCCAATACGTACTTACTTGTCTTTACTCTGCAACACTGTATTTCCTTATAACGTGGTATTCTTACATATTCTTTGAGAGAAACCTCTCCTATGCCTTCACTTTTGAGGCTACACACTTAGACATACACGCAACACGAAAGCTTTTCGATTTACAAAGTGTTGTTTAGGAAAAACAAGATAATTTCGCAGGCTGCGGGATTTCCTTAAACGTGATTTTCTGAAAAATTTTGACGAAAGAAAATTCTCCTATGGGTTCTCTTTTGAGGCTACACGTTTAGACGTACACGCCACACCAATTCTTTTTGAGTTACAACGTGTTGTTTAGGAGATACAAGCTAATTTTGTACGATGCGTTATTTGTTCTCGTAAAGTGTTTCCAATACATAAGTATTTGTCTTTACTATGCAAAAATGTATTTCCTCATAATGTGGTATTCTTACATATTCTTTTGAGAGAAAACTCTGCTGTGCCTTCTCTATTGAGGCTGCACACTTAAACATACACGCAACACGAAAGCTTTTCGAGTTACAACGTGTTGTTTAGGAATAACAAGATAATTTCGCAAGTGGCGGGATTTCCTTAAAACGTGATTTTCTGAAAAATTTTGACGAAAGAAAATTCTCCTCTGGGTTCTCTTTTGAGGCTACACGTTTAGACGTTCACGCCACACCAATTCTTTTCGAGTTACAACGTGTTCTTTAGGAGATACAAGCTAATTTTGTACGATGCATTATTTCTTCTTGTTAAGTTTTTCTAATACATATGTATTTGTCTTTACTCTGCAACACTGTATTTCCTTATAACGTGGTATTCTTATATATTCTTTCGAGAGAAAACTCTCCTGTGCCTTCTCTATTGAGGCTACAAACTTAGACATACACGCAACACCAAAGCTTTTCGAGTTACAACGTGTTGCTTAGGAAAAACAAGATAATTCCCACGATGCGGGATTTCCTTAAACGTGATTTTCTGAAAATTTTGACGAAAGAAAATTCTCCTATGGGTTCTCTTTTGAGGCTACAAGTTTAGACGTACACGCCACACCAATTCTTTTCGAGTTACAACGTGTTTTTTAGGAGATACAAGCTAATTTTGTACGATGCGTTATTTATTCTCTTAAAGTGTTTCCAATACGTACGTATTTGTCTTTACTCTGCAAAACTGTATTTCCTTATAATGTGGTATTCTTACATATTCTTTTGAGAGAAAACTCTCCTGAGCCTTTTCTTTTGAGGCTACACACTTAGTCATACACGCAACACCAACGCTTTTCGAGTTACAAAGTGTTGTTTAGGAATAACAAGATAATTTCGCACGATGCGGGACTTTTTAAAACGTGATTTTCTTAAAAATTTTGACGAAAGGAAATTCTCCTATGGGTTCTCTTTTGAGGCTACATGTTTGGTCGTCCACGCCACACCAATTCTTTTAGAGTTACAACGTGTTCTTTAGGAGATACAAGCTAATTTTGTACGATGCGTTATTTCTTCTCGTAAAGTGCTTCCAATACGTACGTATTTGTCTTTACTCTGCAACACTGTATTTCCTTATAACGTGGTATTCTTACATATTCTTTGAGAGAAAACCCTCCTGTGCCTTCTCTTTTGAGGCTACACATTTAGACATACACGCAACACGAAAGCTTTTCGAGTTACATCGTGTTGTTTAGGAAAAACAAGAAAATTCCCACGATGCGGGATTTCCTTAACGTGATTTCCTGAAAAATTTTGAGGAAAGAAAATTCTCCTATGGGTTCTCTTTTGAGGCTACACGTTTAGACGTACACGCCACACCAATTCTTTTCGAGTTAAAACGTGTTGTTTAGGAGATACAAGCTAATTTTGTACGATGCGTTATTTATTCTCTTAAAGTATTTCCAATACGTAGGTATTTGTCTTTACTCTGCAAAACTGTATTTCCTTATAATGTGGTATTCTTTCATATTCTTTCGAGAGAAAACTCTCCTGAGCCTTTTCTTTTGAGGCTACACACTTAGTCATACACGCAACACGAACGCTTTTCGAGTTACAAAGTGTTGTTTAGGAATAACAAGATAATTTCGTATGATGCGGGATTTCCTTAAAACTTGATTTTCCTAAAAATTTTGACGAAAGAAAATTCTCCTATGGGTTCTCTTTTGAGGCTACATGTTTAGACGTCCACGACACACGAATTCTTTTCGAGGTACAACGTGTTGTTTAGGAGATGCAAGCTAAGTTTTTTACGATGCGTTATTTCTTCTAGTAAAGTGTTACCAATACATACGTATTTGCAGTTATTCTGAAACACTGTATTTCCTTATAACGTGGTATTCTTACATATTCTTTGAGAGAAAACTCTCCTGTCCCTTCTCTTTTGAGGCTACACACTTAGACATACACGCAACACGAATGATTTTCGAGTTAAAACGAGTTGTTTAGGAATAACAATATAATTTCACACGATGCGGGATTTCCTTAAAACGTGATTTTCTGAAAATTTTTGAAGAAAGAAAATTCTCCTATGGGTTCTGTTTTGAGGCCACACGTTTAGATGTACACGCCACACCAATTCTTTTCGAGTTACAACGTGTTGTTTCGGAGATACAAGCTAATATTTTACGATGCATTATTTCTTCTCGAAAAGTGTTTCCAATACATACGTATTTGTCTTTACTCTGCAACACTGTATTTCCTTATAACGTGGTATTCTTACATATTCTTTGAGAGAAAACTCTCCTGTGCCTTCTCTTTTGAGGCTACACACTTAGACATACACACAACAGGAAAGCTTTTCGAGTTACAACGTGTTGTTTAGGAAAAACAAGATAATTCCCACGATGCGGGATTTCCTTAAATGTGATTTTCTGAAAAATTTTGACAAAAGAAAATTCTCCTATTGGTTCTCTTTTAAGGCTACACGTTTAGACGTACATGCCACACCAATTCTTTTCGAGTTACCACGTGTTGTTTAGGAGATACAAGCTAATTTTGTATGATGCATTATTTCTTCTCGTAAAGTGTTTCCAATACGTACATATTTGTCTTTACTCTGCAAAAATGTATTTCCTTATAATGTGGTATTCATATATATTCTTTCGAGAGAAAATTCTCCTGTGCCTTCTCTATTGAGGGTACAAACTTATACATACACGCAACACGAAAGCTTTTCGATTTACAACGTGTTGTTTAGGAATAACAAGATAATTTCGCATGATGCGGGATTTCTTTCAAAGGTGATTTTCTGAAAAATTTTGACGAAAGAAAATTCTCCTATGGGTTCTCTTTTGAGGCTACACGTTTATACGTACACGCCACACCAATTCTTTTCGAGTTACAACGTGTTGTTTAGGAGATACAAGCTAATTTTGTACGATGCGTTATTTCTTCTCTTAAAGTGTTTCCAATACGTACGTATTTGTCTTTACTCTGCAAAACTCTACTTCCTTATAATGTGGTATTCTTAGATATTCTTTCGAGAGAAATCTCTCCTGAGCCTTTTCTTTTGAGGATACACACTTAGTCATACACCCAACACGAACGCTTTCGAGTTACAAAGTGTTGTTTAGGAATAACAAGATAATTTCGCACAATGCGGGATTTACTTAAAACGTGATTTTCTGAAACATTTTGACGAAAGAAAATTCTCCTATGAGTTCTCTTTTGAGGCTACACGTTTAGACCTACACGCCACACCAATTCTTCTCGAGTTACAACGTGTTGTTTAGGAGATACAAGCTAATTTTATACCATGCGTTATTTCTTCTCATAAATCGTTTCCAATACGTACGTATTTGTCTTTACTCTGCAACACTGTATTTCCTTATAACGTGGTATTCTTACATATTCTTGAGAGAAAACTCTCCTGTGCCTTCTCTTTTGAGGCTACACACTTAGACATACATGCAACACGAAAGCTTTTCGAGTTAAAACGTGTTGTTTAGGAAAAACAAGTTAATTTCGCAGGATGCGGGATTTCCTTAAACGTGATTATCTGAAAAATTTGGACGAAAGAAAATTCTCCTATGGGTTCTCTTTTGAGGCTACACATTTAGACGTACACGCCACACCAATTCTTTTCGAGTTACAACGTGTTTTTTAGGAGATACAAGGTAATTTTGTACGATGCGTTATTTCTTCTCATAAAGTGTTACCAATATGAACATATTTGTCTTTACTCTGCAACACTGTATTTCCTTATAACGTGGTATTCTTACATATTCTTTGAGAGAAAACTCTCCTGTGCCTTCTCTTTTGAGGCTACACACTTAGACATAAATGCAGCACGAAAGCTTTTCGAGTTACAACGTGTTTTTTAGGAAAAACAAGATAATTTCGCAGGATGCGGGATTTCTTTAAACGTGATTTTCTGAAAAATTTTGACGAAAGTAAATTCTCCTATGGGTTCTCTTTTGAGGCTACACGTTTAGACGAACACGCCACACCAATTCTTTTCGAGTTACAACGTGTTGTTTAGGAGATACAAGCTCATTTTGTAGGATGCGTTATTTCTTCTCGTAAAGTGTTTCCAATACGTACATATTTGTCTTTACTCTGCAAAAATGTATTTCCTTATAATGTGGTATTCTTACAAATTCTTTTGAGAGAAAACTCTCCTGTGCCTTCTCTATTGAGGCTACAAACTTAGACATACACGCAACAGGAAAGCTTTTCGAGTTACAACGTGTTGTTTAGGAATAACAAGATAATTTCGCACTATGCAGGCTTTCCTTAAAACGTGATTTTCTGAAAAATTTTGACGAAAGAAAATTCTCCTATGGGTTTTCTTTTGAGGCTACACGTTTAGACGTACACGCCACACCAATTCTTTTCGAGTTACAACGTGTTGTTTAGGAGATACAAGCTAATTTTGTAGGATGCGTTATTTCTACTCGTAAAGTGTTTCCAATACGTACATATTTGTCTTTACTCTGCAAAACTGTATTTCCTTATAACGTGGTATTCTTACATATTTTTTCGAGAGAAAACTCTCCTGTCCGTTGTCTTTTGAGGCTACACACTTAGACATACACGCAACACGAACGCTTTTCGAGTTACAACCAGTTGTTTAGGAATAACAAGATAATATCGCACGATGCGGGATTTCCTTAAAAAGTGATATTCTGAAAAATTTTGACGAAAGAAAATTCTCCTATGGGTTCTCTTTTGAGGCTGCACGTTTAGACGTACACGCCACACCAATTCTTTTCGAGTCACAACGTGTTGTTTAGGAGATACAAGCTAATTTTGTATGATGCGTTATTTCTTCTTGTAAAAGTGTTACCAATACGTACATATATGTCTTTACTCTGCAACACTGTATTTCCTTATAACGTGGTATTCTTACATATTCTTTGAGAGAAAACTCTCCTGTGCCTTCTCTTTTGAGGCTACACACATAGACATACACGCAACACGAAAGCTTTTCGAGTTACAAACTGTTGTTTAGGTAAAACAAGATAATTTCGCACAATGCGGGATTTCCTTAAACGTGATTTTCTGAAAAATTTTGACGAAAGAAAATTCTCCTATGGGTTCTCTTTTGAGGCTACACGTTTAGATGTACATGCCACACCAATTCTTTTCGAGTTACAACGTGTTGTTTAGGAGATACAAGCTAATTTTGTACGATGCGTTATTTCTTCTTGTAAAGTGTTTCCAATACTTACATATTTTGGTTTACTCTGCAAAACTGTATTTCCTAATAATATGGTAATCTTACATATTCTTTCAAGAGAAAACTCTCCTGTGCCTTCTCTTTTGAGGCTACACACTGAGACATACACGCAACATGAAAGCTTTTCGAGTTACTACGTGTTGTTTAGGAATAACAAGATAATTTCGCACGATGCGGCATTTCCTTAAAACGTGATTTTCTTAAAAATTTTAACGAAAGAAAATTCTCCTGTGGGTTCTGTTTTGAGGCTACACGTTTAGACGTACACGCCACATCAATTCTTTTCGAGTTAAAACGTGTTGTTTAGGAGATACAAGGTAATTTTGTACAATGCGTTATTTCTTCTTGTAAAAGTGTTTCCGATACGTATGTATATGTCTTTACACTGCAACACTGTATTTCCTTATAACGTGGTATTCTTACATATTCTTTGAGAGAAAACTCTCCTGTGCCTTCTCTTTTGAGGCTACACACTTAGACATACACGCAACACGAAAGCTTTTCGAGTTACAAACTGTTGTTTAGGTAAAACAAGATAATTTCGCACAATGCGGGATTTCCTTAAACGTGATTTTCTGAAAAATTTGGACGAAAGAAAATTCTCCTATGGGTTCTCTTTTGAGGCTACATGTTTAGACGTACACGCCACACCAATTCTTTCCGAGTTACAACGTGTTGTTTAGGAGATACAAGCTCATTTTGTAGGATGCGTTATTTCTTCTCATAAAGTGTTTCCAATACGTACATATTTGTCTTTACTCTGCAACACTGTATTTCCTTATAACGTGGTATTATTCCATATTCTTTGAGAGAAAACTCTCCTGTGCCTTCTCTATTGAGGCTACAAACTTAGACATACACGCAACACGAAAGCTTTTCGAGTTACAACGTGTTGTTTAGGAATAACAAGATAATTTCGCACTATGCAGGATTTCCTTAAAACGTGATTTTCTGAAAAATTTTGACGAAATAAAATTCTCCTATGGGTTCTCTTTTGAGGCTACACTTTTAGACGTAAACGCCACACCAATTCTTTTCGAGTTACAACGTGTTGTTTAGGAGATACAAGCTAATTTTGTACGATGCGTTATTTCTTCTCGTAAAGTGTTTCCAATACGTACATAATTGTCTTTACTCTGCAAAACTGTATTTCCTTATAACGTGGTATTCTTACATATTTTTTCGAGAGAAAACTCTCCTGTGCCTTGTCTTTTGAGGCTACACACTTAGACATACACGTAACACGAACGCTTTTCGATTTACAACGTGTTGTTTAGGAATAACAAGATAATATCGCACGATGCGGGATTTCCTTAAAAAGTGATATTCTAAAAAATTTTGACGAAAGAAAATTCTCCTATGGGTTCCCTTTTGAGGCTACACGTTTAGATGTACACGCCACACCAATTCTTTCTGAGTTACAACGTGTTGTTTAGGAGATACAAGCTAATTTTTTATGATGCGTTATTTCTTCTCGTAAAAGTGTTACCAATACGTACATATAAGTCTTTACTCTGCAACACTGTATTTCCTTATAACGTGGTATTCTTACATATTCTTTGAGAGAAAACTCTCCTGTGCCTTCTCTTTTGAGGCTACACACTTAGACATACACGCAACACGAAAGCTTTTCAAGTTACAAACTGTTGTTTAGGTAAAACAAGATAATTTCGCACGATGCGGGATTTCCTTAAATGTGATTTTCTGAAAAAATTTGACGAAAGAAAATTCTCCTATGGGTTCTCTTTTGAGGCTACACGTTTAGACGTACACGCCACACCAATTCTTTTCGAGTTACAACGTGTTGTTTAGGAGATACAAGCTAATTTTGTACGATGCGTTATTTCTTCTCGTAAAGTGTTTCCAATACGTACATATTTGTCTTTACTCTGCAAAACTGCATTTCCTAATAATGTGGTATTCTTACATATTTTTTCAAGAGAAAACTCTCCTGTGCCTTCTCTTTTCAGGCTACACACTGAGACATACACGCAACACGAAAGCTTTTCGAGTTACCACGTGTTGTTTAGGAATAACAAGATAATTTCGCACGATGCGGGATTTCCTTAAAACGTGATTTTCTTAAAAATTTTGATGAAAGAAAATTCTCCTATGGGTTCTCTTTTGAGGCTACACGTTTAGACGTACACGCCACACCAATTCTTTCCGAGTTAGAACGTGTTGTTTAGGAGATACAAGCTAATTTTTTACGATGCATTATTTCTTCTTGTAAAGTGTTTCCAATCCGTATGTATTTGTCTTTACTCTGCAACACTGTATTTCCTTATAACGTGGTATTCTTCCATATTCTTTGAGAGAAATCTCTCCTGTCCCTTCTCTTTAGAGGCTACACACCTAGACATACACGCAAAACGAAAGATTTTCGAGTTACAACGTGTTGTTTAGGAAAAACAAGATAATTCCCACGATGCGGGATTTCCTTAAACGTGATTTCCTGAAAAATTTTGATGAAAGAAAATTCTCCTATGGGTTCTGTTTTGAGGCTACACGTTTAGACGTACACGCCACACCAATTCTTTTCGAGTTACAACGTGTTGTTTAGGAGATACAAGCTAATTTTGTAGGATGCGTTATTTCTACTCGTAAAGTGTTTCCAATACGTACATATTTGTCTTTACTCTGCAAAACTGTATTTCCTTATAACGTGGTATTCTTACATATTTTTTCGAGAGAAAACTCTCCTGTCCCTTGTCTTTTGAGGCTACACACTTAGACATACACGCAACACGAACGCTTTTCGAGTTACAACCAGTTGTTTAGGAATAACAAGATAATATCGCACGATGCGGGATTTCCTTAAAAAGTGATATTCTGAAAAATTTTGACGAAAGAAAATTCTCCTATGGGTTCTCTTTTGAGGCTACACGTTTAGACGTACACGCCACACCAATTCTTTTCGAGTTACAACGTGTTGTTTAGGAGATACAAGCTAATTTTGTATGATGCGTTATTTCTTCTTGTAACAGTGTTAACAATACGTACATATATGTCTTTACTCTGCAACACTGTATTTCCTTATAACGTGGTATTCTTACATATTCTTTGAGAGAAAACTCTCCTGTGCCTTCTCTTTTGAGGCTACACACATAGACATACACGCAACACGAAAGCTTTTCGAGTTACAAACTGTTGTTTAGGTAAAACAAGATAATTTCGCACAATGCGGGATTTCCTTAAACGTGATTTTCTGAAAAATTTTGACGAAAGAAAATTCTCCTATGGGGTCTCTTTTGAGGCTACACTTTTAGACGTAAACGCCACACCAATTCTTTTCGAGTTACAACGTGTTGTTTAGGAGATACAAGCTAATTTTGTACGATGCATTATTTCTTCTCTTAAAGTGTTTCCAATACGTACGTATTTGTCTTTACTCTGCAAAACTGTATTTCCTTATAATGTGAATATTCTTACATATTCTTTCGAGAGAAACCTCTCCTGAGCCTTTTCTTTTGAGGCTACACACTTAGTCATACACGCAACACGAACGCTTTCGATTTACAAAGTGTTGTTTAGGAATAACAAGATAATTTCGTACGATGCGGGATTTCCTTAAAACGTGATTTTCTGAAAAATTGTGACGAAAGAAAATTTTCCTATGGGTTCTCTTTTGAGGCTACACGTTTAGACCTACATGCCACACCATTTCTTTTCGAGTTACAACGTGTTGTTTAGGAGATACAAGCTAATTTTGTATGATGCGTTATTTCTTCTCATAGAGTGTTTCCAATATGTATGTATTTGTCTTTACTCTGCAACACTGTATTTCCTTATAACGTGGTATTCTACATATTCTTGAGAGAAAACTCTCCTGTGCCTTCTCTTTTGAGGCTACACACTTAGACATACAGGCAACACGAAAGTTTTTCAAGTTACAACGTGTTGTTTAGGAAAAACTAGATAATTTCGACGGATGCGGGATTTCCTTAAACGTGATTATCTGAAACATTTGGACGAAAGAAAATTCTCCTATGGGTTCTCTTTTGAGGCTACACGTTTAGACGTACACACCACACCAATTCTTTTCGAGTTACAACGTGTTGTTTAGGAGATACAAGCTAATTTTTTAGGATGCTTTATTTCTTCTCGTAAAGTGTTTCCAATACGTACGTATTTGTCTTACTCTGCAAAACTGTATTTCCTTATAATGTATTATTCTTACATATTCTTTCGAGAGAAAACTCTCCTGTGCCTTCTCTTTTGAGACTACACACTTAGACATAAACGCAACACGAAAGCTTTTCGAGTTACAACGTGTTGTTTAGGATTAACAAGATAATTTCCCACGATGCCGGATTTCCTTAAAACGAGATTTTCTTAAAAATTGTGACGAAAGAAAATTCTTCTATGGGTTCTCTTTTGAGGCTACACGTTTAGACGTACACGCCACACCAATTCTTTTCGAGTTACAACGTGTTGTTTAGGAGATACAAGCTAATTTTGTACGATGCTTTATTTCTTCTCCTAAAGTGTTTCCAATACGTACATATTTGCCTTTACTCTGCAACACTGTATTTCCTTATAACGTGGTATTCTTACATATTCTTTGAGAGAAAACTCTCCTGTGCCTTCTCTTTTGAGCCTACACACTTAGTCATACACGCAACACGAAAGCTTTTCGAGTTACAACGTGTTGTTTAGGAATAATAACATAATTTCTCACGATGCGGGATTTCCTTAAACGTGATTATCTGAAAAATTTGGACGAAAGAAAATTCTCCTGTGGGTTCTCTTTTGAGGCTACACGTTTAGACGTACACACCACACCAATTCTTTTCGAGTTACAACGTGTTGTTTAGGAGATACAAGCTAATATTTTAGGATGCTTTATTTCTTCTCGTAAAGTGTTTCTAATACGTACGTATTTGTCTTTACTCTGCAAAACTGTATTTCCTTATAATGTATTATTCTTACATATTCTTTCGAGAGAAAACTATCCTGTGCCTTCTCTTTTGAGGCTACACACTTAGACATAAACGCAACACGAAAGATTTTCGAGTTACAACGTGTTGTTTAGGATTAACAAGATAATTTCCCACGATGCCGGATTTCCTTAAAACAAGATTTTCTTAAAAATTGTGACGAAAGAAAATTCTCCTATGGGTTCTCTTTTGAGGCTACACGTTTAGACGTATACGCCACACCAATTCTTTTTGAGTTACAACGTGTTGTTTAGGAGATACAAGCTAATTTTGTACGATGCTTTATTTCTTCTCCTAAAGTGTTTCCAATACATACTTATTTGCCTTTACTCTGCAACACTGTATTTCCTTATAACGTGGTATTCTTACATATTCTTTGAGAGAAAACTCTCCTGTGCCTTCTCTTTTGAGGCTACACACTTAGACATACACGCAACACGAAAGCTTTTCGAGTTACAACGTGTTGTTTAGGAATAATAACATAATTTCTCATGATGCGGGATTTCCTTAAACGTGATTATCTGAAAAATTTGGACGAAAGAAAATTCTCCTATGGGTTCTCTTTTGAGGCTACACGTTTAGACGTACACACCACACCAATTCTTTTCGAGTTACAACCTGTTGTTTAGGAGATACAAGCTAATTTTTTAGGATGCTTTATTTCTTCTCGTAATGTGTTTCCAATACGTACGTATTTGTCTTTACTCTGCAAAACTGTATTTCCTTATAATGTATTATTCTTACATATTCTTTCGAGAGAAAACTCTCCTGTGCCTTCTCTTTTGAGCCTACACACTTAGACATAAACGCAACACGAAAGCTTTTCGAGTTACAACGTGTTGTTTAGGATTAACAAGATAATTTCCCACGATGCCGGATTTCCTTAAAACGAGATTTTCTTAAAATTTGTGACGAAAGAAAATTCTCCTATGGGTTCTCTTTTGAGGCTACACATTTAGACGTACACGCCACACCAATTCTTTTCGAGTTACAACGTGTTGTTTAGGAGATACAAGCTAATTTTGTACGATGCTTTATTTCTTCTCCTAAAGTGTTTCCAATACGTACTTATTTGCCTTTACTCTGCAACACTGTATTTCCTTATAACGCGGTATTCTTACATATTCTTTGAGAGAAAACTCTCCTGTGCCTTCACTTTTGAGGCTACACACTTAGACATACACGCAATTCAAAAGCTTTTCGAGTTACAACGTGTTGTTTAGGAATAATAACATAATTTCTCACGATGCGGGATTTCATTAAACGTGATTTTCTGAAAAATTTGGACGAAAGAAAATTCTCCTATGGGTTCTCTTTTGAGGCTACATGTTTAGACGTACACGTCACACCAATTCTTTTCGAGTTACAACGTGTTGTTTAGGAGATACAATCTAATTTTGTACGATGCGTTATTTCTTCTCTTAAAGTGTTTCCAATACGTACGTATTTGTCTTTACTCTGCAACACTGTATTTCCTTATAACGTGGTATTCTTACATGTTCTTTGAGAGAAAACCCTCCTGTGCCTTCTCTTTTGAGGCTACACACTTAGACATACACACAACATGAAAGCGTTTCGAGTTACAACGTGTTGTTTAGGAAAAACAAGATAATTTCGCAGGATGCGGGATTTCCTTAAAAGTGATTTTCTGAAAAATTTTGATGAAAGGAAATTCTCCTATGGGTTCTCTTTTGAGGCTACACGTTTAGACGTACACGCCACATGATTTCTTTTCGAGTTACAATGTGTTGTTTAGGAGATACAAGCTAATTTTGTACCATGCGTGATTTCTTCTCTTAAAGTGTTTCCAATACGTACATATTTGTCTTTACTCTGCAAAACTGTATTTCCTTATAATGTGGTATTCTTACATATTCTTTCGAGAGAAAACTCTCCTGAGCCTTTTCTTTTGAGGCTACACACTTAGTCATACACGCAACACGAACGCTTTCGAGTTACAAAGTGTTGTTTAGGAATAACAAGATAATTTCGCACAATGCGGGATTTTCTTAATACGTGATTTTCTGAAAAATTTTGAAGAAAGAAAATTCTCCTATGGGTTCTCTTTTGAGGGTACAAGTTTAGACCTACACGCCACACCAATTCTTTTCGAGTTACAACGTTTTGTTTAGGAGATACAAGCTAATTTTGTACGATGCGTTATTTCTTCTCGTAAAGTGTTTCCAATAAGTACGTATTTGTCTTTACTCTGCAACACTGTATTTCCTTATAACGTGGTATTCTTACATATTCTTGAGAGAAAACTCTCCTGTGCCTTTTCTTTTGAGGCTACACACTTAGACATAAACGCAACAAGAAAGCTTTTCGAGTTACAACGTGTTGTTTAGGAAAAAGAAGATAATTTCCCAGGATGCGGGATTTCCTTAAACGTGATTATCTGAAAAATTTGGACGAAAGAAAATTCTCCTATGGGTTCTCTTTTGAGGCTACACGTTTAGACGTACACACCACACCAATTCTTTTCGAGTTACAACCTGTTGTTTAGGAGATACAAGCTAATTTTTTAGGATGCTTTATTTCTTCTTGTAATGTGTTTCCAATACGTACGTATTTGTCTTTACTCTGCAAAACTGTATTTCCTTATAATGTATTATTCTTACATATTCTTTCGAGAGAAAACTCTCCTGTGCCTTCTCTTTTGAGCCTACACACTTAGACATAAACGCAACACGAAAGCTTTTCGAGTTACAACGTGTTGTTTAGGATTAACAAGATAATTTCCCACGATGCCGGATTTCCTTAAAACGAGATTTTCTTAAAATTTGTGACGAAAGAAAATTCTCCTATGGGTTCTCTTTTGAGGCTACACATTTAGACGTACACGCCACACCAATTCTTTTCGAGTTACAACGTGTTGTTTAGGAGATACAAGCTAATTTTGTACGATGCTTTATTTCTTCTCCTAAAGTGTTTCCAATACGTACTTATTTGCCTTTACTCTGCAACACTGTATTTCCTTATAACGCGGTATTCTTACATATTCTTTGAGAGAAAACTCTCCTGTGCCTTCACTTTTGAGGCTACACACTTAGACATACACGAAACACAAAAGCTTTTCGAGTTACAACGTGTTGTTTAGGAATAATAACATAATTTCTCACGATGCGGGATTTTATTAAACGTGATTTTCTGAAAAATTTGGACGAAAGAAAATTCTCCTATGGGTTCTCTTTTGAGGCTACATGTTTAGACGTACACGTCACACCAATTCTTTTCGAGTTACAACGTGTTGTTTAGGAGATACAATCTAATTTTGTACGATGCGTTATTTCTTCTCTTAAAGTGTTTCCAATACGTACGTATTTGTCTTTACTCTGCAACACTGTATTTCCTTATAACGTGGTATTCTTACATGTTCTTTGAGAGAAAACCCTCCTGTGCCTTCTCTTTTGAGGCTACACACTTAGACATACACACAACATGAAAGCGTTTCGAGTTACAACGTGTTGTTTAGGAAAAACAAGATAATTTCGCAGGATGCGGGATTTCCTTAAAAGTGATTTTCTGAAAAATTTTGATGAAAGGAAATTCTCCTATGGGTTCTCTTTTGAGGCTACACGTTTAGACGTACACGCCACACGATTTCTTTTCGAGTTACAATGTGTTGTTTAGGAGATACAAGCTAATTTTGTACCATGCGTGATTTCTTCTCTTAAAGTGTTTCCAATACGTACATATTTGTCTTTACTCTGCAAAACTGTATTTCCTTATAATGTGGTATTCTTACATATTCTTTCGAGAGAAAACTCTCCTGAGCCTTTTCTTTTGAGGCTACACACTTAGTCATACACGCAACACGAACGCTTTCGAGTTACAAAGTGTTGTTTAGGAATAACAAGATAATTTCGCACAATGCGGGATTTTCTTAATACGTGATTTTCTGAAAAATTTTGAAGAAAGAAAATTCTCCTATGGGTTCTCTTTTGAGGGTACAAGTTTAGACCTACACGCCACACCAATTCTTTTCGAGTTACAACGTTTTGTTTAGGAGATACAAGCTAATTTTGTACGATGCATTATTTCTTCTCGTAAAGTGTTTCCAATACGTACGTATTTGTCTTTACTCTGCAACACTGTATTTCCTTATAACGTGGTATTCTTACATATTCTTGAGAGAAAACTCTCCTGTGCCTTTTCTTTTGAGGCTACACACTTAGACATAAACGCAACACGAAAGCTTTTCGAGTTACAACGTGTTGTTTAGGAAAAAGAAGATAATTTCCCAGGATGCGGGATTTCCTTAAATGTGATTATCTGAAAAATTTGGACGAAAGAAAATTCTCCTATGGGTTCTCTTTTGAGGCTACACGTTTAGACGTACGCGCCACACCAATTCTTTTCGAGTTACAACGTGTTGTTTAGGAGATACAAGGTAATTTTGTACAATGCATTATTTCTTCTCGGAAAGTGTTACCAATACGTACTTATTTGCCTTTACTCTGCAACACTGTATTTCCTTATAACGTGGTATTCTTACATATTCTTTGAGAGAAAACTCTCCTGTACCTTCTCTTTTGAGGCTACACACTTAGACATAAACGCAACAGGAAAGCTTTTCGAGTTACAACGTGTTGTTTAGGAAAAACAAGATAATTTCGCAGGATGCGGGATTATTTTAAACGTGATTTTCTGAAAAATTTTGACGAAAGAAAATTCTCCTATGGGTTCTCTTTTGAGGCTACACGTTTAGACGTACGCGCCACACCAATTCTTTCGAATTACAACGTGTTGTTTAGGAGATACGAGCTAATTTTGTAGGATGCTTTATTTCTTCTCTTAAAGTGTTTCCAATACATACATATTTGTCTTTACTCTGCAGAATTGTATTTCCTTATAATGTGGTATTCTTACATATTCTTTGAGAGAAAACTCTCCTGTGCCTTCTCTTTTGAGGCTACACACTTAGACATACACGCAACACGAAAGCTTTTCGAGTTACAACGTGTTGCTTAGGATTAACAAGATAATTTCCCATGATGCCGGATTTCCTTAAAACGAGATTTTCTTAAAAATTGTGACGAAAGAAAATTCTCCTATGGGTTCTCTTTTGAGGCTACACGTTTAGACGTACACGCCACACCAATTCTTTTCGAGTTACAACGTGTTGTTTAGGAGACAAAAGCTAATTTTGTACGATGCTTTATTTCTTATCCTAAAGTGTTTCCAATAGGTACGTATTTGCCTTTACTCTGCAACACTGTATTCCCTTATAACGTGGTATTCTTACATATTCTTTGAGAGAAAACTCTCCTGTGCCTTCTCTTTTGAGGCTACACACTTAGACATAAACGCAACACGAAAGCTTTTCGAGTTACAAACTGTTGTTTAGGAAAAACAAGATAATTTCGCACGATGCAGGATTTCTTTAAACGTGATTTTCTGAAAAATTTTGATGAAAGAAAATTCTCCTGTCGGTTCTCTTTTGAGGCTACACGTTTAGACGTACACGCCACACCAATTCTTTTCGAGTTACAACGTGTTGTTTAGGAGATACAAGCTAATATTTAGGATGCTTTATTTCTTCTCGTAAAGTGTTTCCAATACGTACGTATTTGTCTTTACTCTGCAAAACTGTATTTCCTTATAATGTATTATTCTTACATAATCTTTCGAGAGAAAACGCTCCTGTGCCTTCTCTTTTGAGGCTACACACTTAGACATAAACGCAACATGAAAGCTTTTCGAGTTACAACGTGTTGTTTAGGATTAACAGGATAATTTCCCACGATGCCGGATTTCCTTAAAAAGGGGTTTTCTTAAAAATTGTGAAGAAAGAAAATTCTCCTATGGCTTCTCTTTTGAGGCTACACGTTTAGACGTACACGTCACTCCAATTCTTTTCGAGTTACAACGTGTTGTTTAGGAGATACAAGCTAATATTGTACGATGCGTTATTTCTTCTCTTAGAGTGTTTCCAATACGTACATATTTGTCTTTACTCTGCAACACTGTATTTCTTTATAACGTGGTATTCTAACATATTCTTTGAGAGAAAACCCTCCTGTGCCTTCTGTTTTGAGGCTACACACTTAGACATACACGGAACACGAAAGCTTTTCGAGTTACAACGTGTTGTTTAGGAAATACAAGATAATTTCGCAGGATGCGGGATTTCCTTAAAAGTGATTTTCTGAAAAATTTTGATGAAAGAAAATTCTCCTATGAGTTCTCTTTTGAGGCTACACGTTTAGACGTACACGCCACACGAATTCTTTTCGAGTTACAACGTGTTGTTTAGGAGATACACGCTAATTTTGTACGATGCGTGATTTCTACTCTTAAAGTGTTTCCAATACGTACGTATTTGTCTTTACTCTGCAAAACTGTATTTCCTTATAATGTAGTATTCTTACATATTCTTTCGAGAGAAAACTCTCCTGAGCATTTTCTTTTGAGGCTACACACTTAGTCATACACGCAACACGAACGCTTTCGAGTTACAAAGTGTTGTTTAGGAATAACAAGATAATTTCGCACAATGCGGGATTTTCTTAATACGTGATTTTCTGAAAAAGTTTGACGAAAGAAAATTCTCCTATGGGTTCTCTTTTGAGGCTACACGTTTAGACCTACATGCCACACCAATTCTTTTCGAGTTACAACCTGTTGTTTAGGAGATACAAGCTAATTTAGTAAAATGCGTTATTTCTTCTCATAAAGTGTTTCCAATACGTACATATTTGTCTTTACTCTGCAACACTGTATTTCCTTATAACGTGGTATTCTTACATATTCTTGAGAGAAAAGTCTCCTGTGCCTTCTCTTTTGAGGCTACACACTTAGACATACATGCAACACGAAAGCTTTTCGAGTTACAACGTGTTGTTTAGGAAGAAGAAGATAATTTCGCAGGATGCGGGATTTCCTTAAATGTGATTATCTGAAAAATTTGGACGAAAGAAAATTCTCCTATGGGTTCTCTTTTGACGCTACACGTTTAGACATACATGCCACACCAATTCTTTTCGAGTTACAACGTGTTGTTCAGGAGATACAAGCTAATTTTTAAGGATGCTTTATTTCTTCTCGTAAAGTGTTTCCAATACGTACGTATTTGTCTTTACTCTGCAAAACTGTATTTCCTTATAATGTATTATTCTTACATATTCTTTCGAGATAAAACTCTCCTGTGCCTTCTCTTTTGAGGCTACACACTTAGACATAAACGCAACACGAAAGCTTTTCGAATTACAATGTGTTGTTTAGGATTAACAAGATAATTTCCCACGATGCCGGATTTCCTTAAAACGAGATTTTCTTAAAAATTGTGACGAAAGAAAATTCTCCTATGGGTTCTCCTTTGAGGCTACACGTTTAGACGTACACGCCACACCAATTCTTTTCGAGTTACAACGTGTTGTTTAGGAGATACAAGCTAATTTTGTACGATGCTTTATTTCTTCTCCTAAAGTGTTTCCAATACGTACTTATTTGCCTTTACTCTGCAACACTGTATTTCCTTATAACGTGGTATTCTTACATATTCTTTGAGAGAAAACTCTCCTGTGCCTTCTCTTTTGAGGTTACACACTTAGACATACACGCAACACGAAAGCTTTTCGAGTTACAACGTGATGTTTAGGAAAAACAAGTTAATTTTGCAGGATGCGGGATTTCCTTAAACGTGATTATCTGAAAAATTTGGACGAAAGAAAATTCTCCTATGGGTTCTCTTTTGAGGCTACACGTTTAGACGTACACGCCACACTAATTCTTTTCGAGTTACAACGTGTTGTTTAGGAGATACAAGCTCATTTTGTAGGATGCGTTATTTCTTCTCGTAAAGTGTTACCAATATGAAAGTATTTGTCTTTACTCTGCAACACTGTATTTCCTTATAACGTGGTATTCTTACATATTCTTTGAGAGAAAACTCTCCTGTGCCTTCTCTTTTGAGGCTACACACTTAGACATACTCGCAACACGAAAGCTTTTCGAGTTACAACGTGTTTTTTAGGAAAAACAAGATAATTTCGCAGGATGCGGGATTTCTTTAAACGTGATTTTCTGAAAAATTTTGACGAAAGAAAATTCTCCTATGGGTTCTCTTTTGAGGCTACACGTTTAGACGAACACGCCACACCAATTCTTTTCGAGTTACAACGTGTTGTGTAGGAGATACAAGCTAATTTTGTATGATGCATTATTTCTTCTCGTAAAGTGTTTCCAATACGTACATATTTGTCTTTACTCTGCAAAAATGTATTTCCTTATAATGTGGTATTCTTATATATTCTTTCGAGAGAAAATTCTCCTGTGCCTTCTCTATTGAGGGTACAAACTTATACATACACGCAACACGAAAGCTTTTCGATTTACAACGTGTTGTTTAGGAATAACAAGATAATTTCGCATGATGCGGGATTTCTTTCAAAGGTGATTTTCTGAAAAATTTTGACGAAAGAAAATTCTCCTATGGGTTCTCTTTTGAGGCTACACGTTTATAAGTACACGCCACACCAATTCTTTTCGAGTTACAACGTGTTGTTTAGGAGATACAAGCTAATTTTGTACGATGCATTATTTCTTCTCTTAAAGTGTTTCCAATACGTACGTATTTGTCTTTACTCTGCAAAACTCTACTTCCTTATAATGTGGTATTCTTAGATATTCTTTCGAGAGAAATCTCTCCTGAGCCTTTTCTTTTGAGGATACACACTTAGTCATACACCCAACACGAACGCTTTCGAGTTACAAAGTGTTGTTTAGGAATAACAAGATAATTTCGCACAATGCGGGATTTACTTAAAACGTGATTTTCTGAAACATTTTGACGAAAGAAAATTCTCCTATGAGTTCTCTTTTGAGGCTACACGTTTAGACCTACACGCCACACCAATTCTTCTCGAGTTACAACGTGTTGTTTAGGAGATACAAGCTAATTTTATACCATGCGTTATTTCTTCTCATAAATTGTTTCCAATACGTACGTATTTGTCTATACTCTGCAACACTGTATTTCCTTATAACGTGGTATTCTTACATATTCTTGAGAGAAAACTCTCCTGTGCCTTCTCTTTTGAGGCTACAAACTTAGACATACATGCAACACGAAAGCTTTTCGAGTTAAAACGTGTTGTTTAGGAAAAACAAGTTAATTTCGCAGGATGCGGGATTTCCTTAAACGTGATTATCTGAAAAATTTTGACGAAAGAAAATTCTCCTATGGGTTCTCTTTTGAGGCTACACATTTAGACGTACACGCCACACCAATTCTTTTCGAGTTACAACGTATTTTTTAGGAGATACAAGGTAATTTTGTACGATGCGTTATTTCTTCTCATAAAGTGTTACCAATATGAACATATTTGTCTTTACTCTGCAACACTGTATTTCCTTATAACGTGGTATTCTTACATATTCTTTGAGAGAAAACTCTCCTGTGCCTTCTCTTTTGAGGCTACACACTTAGACATAAATGCAGCACGAAAGCTTTTCGAGTTACAACGTGTTTTTTAGGAAAAACAAGATAATTTCGCAGGATGCGGGATTTCTTTAAACGTGATTTTCTGAAAAATTTTGACGAAAGTAAATTCTCCTATGGGTTCTCTTTTGAGGCTACACGTTTAGACGAACACGCCACACCAATTCTTTTCGAGTTACAACGTGTTGTTTAGGAGATACAAGCTCATTTTGTAGGATGCGTTATTTCTTCTTGTAAAGTGTTTCCAATACGTACATATTTGTCTTTACTCTGCAAAAATGTATTTCCTTATAATGTGGTATTCTTACAAATTCTTTTGAGAGAAAACTCTCCTGTGCCTTCTCTATTGAGGCTACACACTTAGACATACACGCAACACGAAAGCTTTTCAAGTTACAAACTGTTGTTTAGGTAAAACAAGATAATTTCGCACGATGCGGGATTTCCTTAAATGTGATTTTCTGAAAAATTTTGACGAAAGAAAACTCTCCTATGGGTTCTCTTTTGAGGCTACACGTTTAGACGTACACGCCACACCAATTCTTTTCGAGTTACAACGTGTTGTTTAGGAGATACAAGCTAATTTTGTACGATGCGTTATTTCTTCTCGTAAAGTGTTTCCAATACGTACATATTTGTCTTTACTCTGCAAAACTGCATTTCCTAATAATGTGGTATTCTTACATATTTTTTCAAGAGAAAACTCTCCTGTGCCTTCTCTTTTCAGGCTACACACTGAGACATACACGCAACACGAAAGCTTTTCGAGTTACCACGTGTTGTTTAGGAATAACAAGATAATTTCGCACGATGCGGGATTTCCTTAAAACGTGATTTTCTTAAAAATTTTGACGAAAGAAAATTCTCCTATGGGTTCTCTTTTGAGGCTACACGTTTAGACGTACACGCCACACCAATTCTTTCCGAGTTAGAACGTGTTGTTTAGGAGATACAAGCTAATTTTTTATGATGCATTATTTCTTCTTGTAAAGTGTTTCCAATCCGTATGTATTTGTCTTTACTCTGCAACACTGTATTTCCTTATAACGTGGTATTCTTCCATATTCTTTGAGAGAAATCTCTCCTGTCCCTTCTCTTTAGAGGCTACACACCTAGACATACACGCAAAACGAAAGATTTTCGAGTTACAACGTGTTGTATAGGAAAAACAAGATAATTCCCACGATGCGGGATTTCCTTAAACGTGATTTCCTGAAAAATTTTGATGAAAGAAAATTCTCCTATGGGTTCTGTTTTGAGGCTACACGTTTAGACGTACACGCCACATCAATTCTTTTCGAGTTAAAACGTGTTGTTTAGGAGATACAAGGTAATTTTGTACAATGCGTTATTTCTTCTTGTAAAAGTGTTTCCGATATGTACGTATATGTCTTTACACTGCAACACTGTATTTCCTTATAACGTGGTATTCTTACATATTCTTTGAGAGAAAACTCTCCTGTCCCTTCTCTTTAGAGGCTACACACCTAGACATACACGCAAAACGAAAGATTTTCGAGTTACAACGTGTTGTTTAGGAAAAACAAGATAATTCCCACGATGCGGGATTTCCTTAAACGTGATTTCCTGAAAAATTTTGATGAAAGAAAATTCTCCTATGGGTTCTGTTTTGAGGCTACACGTTTAGACGTACACGCCACATCAATTCTTTTCGAGTTAAAACGTGTTGTTTAGGAGATACAAGGTAATTTTGTACAATGCGTTATTTCTTCTTGTAAAAGTGTTTCCGATACGTACGTATATGTCTTTACACTGCAACACTGTATTTCCTTATAACGTGGTATTCTTACATATTCTTTGAGAGAAAACTCTCCTGTGCCTTCTCTTTTGAGGCTACACACTTAGACATACACGCAACACGAAAGCTTTTCGAGTTACAAACTGTTGTTTAGGTAAAACAAGATAATTTCGCACAATGCGGGATTTCCTTAAACGTGATTTTCTGAAAAATTTTGACGAAAGAAAATTCTCCTATGGGTTCTCTTTTGAGGCTACATGTTTAGACGTACACGCCACACCAATTCTTTCCGAGTTACAACGTGTTGTTTAGGAGATACAAGCTCATTTTGTAGGATGCGTTATTTCTTCTCGTAAAGTGTTTCCAATACGTACATATTTGTCTTTACTCTGCAACACTGTATTTCCTTATAACGTGGTATTATTCCATATTCTTTGAGAGAAAACTCTCCTGTGCCTTCTCTATTGAGGATACAAACTTAGACATACACGCAACACGAAAGCTTTTCGAGTTACAACGTGTTGTTTAGGAATAACAAGATAATTTCGCACTATGCAGGATTTCCTTAAAACGTGATTTTCTGAAAAATTTTGACGAAAGAAAATTCTCCTATGGGTTCTCTTTTGAGGCTACACTTTTAGACGTAAACGCCACACCAATTCTTTTCGAGTTACAACGTGTTGTTTAGGAGATACAAGCTAATTTTGTACGATGCGTTATTTCTTCTCGTAAAGTGTTTCCAATACGTACATAATTGTCTTTACTCTGCAAAACTGTATTTCCTTATAACGTGGTATTCTTACATATTTTTTCGAGAGAAAACTCTCCTGTGCCTTGTCTTTTGAGGCTACACACTTAGACATACACGTAACACGAACGCTTTTCGAGTTACAACCAGTTGTTTAGGAATAACAAGATAATATCGCACGATGCGGGATTTCCTTAAAAAGTGATATTCTAAAAAATTTTGACGAAAGAAAATTCTCCTATGGGTTCCCTTTTGAGGCTACACGTTTAGATGTACACGCCACACCAATTCTTTTCGAGTTACAACGTGTTGTTTAGGAGATACAAGCTAATTTTGTATGATGCGTTATTTCTTCTCGTAAAAGTGTTACCAATACGTACATATAAGTCTTTACTCTGCAACACTGTATTTCCTTATAACGTGGTATTCTTACATATTCTTTGAGAGAAAACTCTCCTGTGCCTTCTCTTTTGAGGCTACACACTTAGACATACACGCAACACGAAAGCTTTTCAAGTTACAAACTGTTGTTTAGGTAAAACAAGATAATTTCGCACGATGCGGGATTTCCTTAAATGTGATTTTCTGAAAAAATTTGACCAAAGAAAATTCTCCTATGGGTTCTCTTTTGAGGCTACACGTTTAGACGTACACGCCACACCAATTCTTTTCGAGTTACAACGTGTTGTTTAGGAGATACAAGCTAATTTTGTACGATGCGTTATTTCTTCTCGTAAAGTGTTTCCAATACGTACATATTTGTCTTTACTCTGCAAAACTGCATTTCCTAATAATGTGGTATTCTTACATATTTTTTCAAGAGAAAACTCTCCTGTGCCTTCTCTTTTCAGGCTACACACTGAGACATACACGCAACACGAAAGCTTTTCGAGTTACCACGTGTTGTTTAGGAATAACAAGATAATTTCGCACGATGCGGGATTTCCTTAAAATGTGATTTTCTTAAAAATTTTGACGAAAGAAAATTCTCCTATGGGTTCTCTTTTGAGGCTACACGTTTAGACGTACAGGCCACACCAATTCTTTCCGAGTTAGAACGTGTTGTTTAGGAGATACAAGCTAATTTTTTACGATGCATTATATCTTCTTGTAAAGTGTTTCCAATCCGTATGTATTTGTCTTTACTCTGCAACACTGTATTTCCTTATAACGTGGTATTCTTCCATATTCTTTGAGAGAAATCTCTCCTGTCCCTTCTCTTTAGAGGCTACACACCTAGACATACACGCAAAATGAAAGATTTTCGAGTTACAACGTGTTGTTTAGGAAAAACAAGATAATTCCCACGATGCGGGATTTCCTTAAACGTGATTTCCTGAAAAATTTTGATGAAAGAAAATTCTCCTATGGGTTCTGTTTTGAGGCTACACGTTTAGACGTACACGCCACACCAATTCTTTTCGAGTTACAACGTGTTGTTTAGGAGATACAAGCTAATTTTGTAGGATGCGTTATTTCTACTCGTAAAGTGTTTCCAATACGTACATATTTGTCTTTACTCTGCAAAACTGTATTTCCTTATAACGTGGTATTCTTACATATTTTTTCGAGAGAAAACTCTCCTGTCCCTTGTCTTTTGAGGCTACACACTTAGACATACACGCAACACGAACGCTTTTCGAGTTACAACCAGTTGTTTAGGAATAACAAGATAATATCGCACGATGCGGGATTTCCTTAAAAAGTGATATTCTGAAAAATTTTGACGAAAGAAAATTCTCCTATGGGTTCTCTTTTGAGGCTACACGTTTAGACGTACACGCCACACCAATTCTTTTCGAGTTACAACGTGTTGTTTAGGAGATACAAGCTAATTTTGTATGATGCGTTATTTCTTCTTGTAAAAGTGTTAACAATACGTACATATATGTCTTTACTCTGCAACACTGTATTTCCTTATAACGTGGTATTCTTACATATTCTTTGAGAGAAAACTCTCCTGTACCTTCTCTTTTGAGGCTACACACTTAGACATACACGCAACACGAAAGCTTTTCGAGTTACAAACTGTTGTTTAGGTAAAACAAGATAATTTCGCACAATGCGGGATTTCCTTAAACGTGATTTTCTGAAAAATTTTGACGAAAGAAAATTCTCCTATGGGGTCTCTTTTGAGGCTACACTTTTAGACGTAAACGCCACACCAATTCTTTTCGAGTTACAACGTGTTGTTTAGGAGATACAAGCTAATTTTGTACGATGCATTATTTCTTCTCTTAAAGTGTTTCCAATACGTATGTATTTGTCTTTACTCTGCAAAACTGTATTTCCTTATAATGTGAGTATTCTTACATATTCTTTCGAGAGAAACCTCTCCTGAGCCTTTTCTTTTGAGGCTACACACTTAGTCATACACGCAACACGAACGCTTTCGATTTACAAAGTGTTGTTTAGGAATAACAAGATAATTTCGTACGATGCGGGATTTCCTTAAAACGTGATTTTCTGAAAAATTGTGACGAAAGAAAATTTTCCTATGGGTTCTCTTTTGAGGCTACACGTTTAGACCTACACGCCACACCATTTCTTTTCGAGTTACAACGTGTTGTTTAGGAGATACAAGCTAATTTTGTATGATGCGTTATTTCTTCTCATAGAGTGTTTCCAATATGTATGTATTTGTCTTTACTCTGCAACACTGTATTTCCTTATAACGTGGTATTCTACATATTCTTGAGAGAAAACTCTCCTGTGCCTTCTCTTTTGAGGCTACACACTTAGACATACAGGCAACACGAAAGTTTTTCAAGTTACAACGTGTTGTTTAGGAAAAACTAGATAATTTCGACGGATGCGGGATTTCCTTAAACGTGATTATCTGAAACATTTGGACGAAAGAAAATTCTCCTATGGGTTCTCTTTTGAGGCTACACGTTTAGACGTACACACCACACCAATTCTTTTCGAGTTACAACGTGTTGTTTAGGAGATACAAGCTAATTTTTTAGGATGCTTTATTTCTTCTCGTAAAGTGTTTCCAATACGTACGTATTTGTCTTTACTCTGCAAAACTGTATTTCCTTATAATGTATTATTCTTACATATTCTTTCGAGAGAAAACTCTCCTGTGCCTTCTCTTTTGAGACTACACACTTAGACATAAACGCAACACGAAAGCTTTTCGAGTTACAACGTGTTGTTTAGGATTAACAAGATAATTTCCCACGATGCCGGATTTCCTTAAAACGAGATTTTCTTAAAAATTGTGACGAAAGAAAATTCTTCTATGGGTTCTCTTTTGAGGCTACACGTTTAGACGTACACGCCACACCAATTCTTTTCGAGTTACAACGTGTTGTTTAGGAGATACAAGCTAATTTTGTACGATGCTTTATTTCTTCTCCTAAAGTGTTTCCAATACGTACTTATTTGCCTTTACTCTGCAACACTGTATTTCCTTATAACGTGGTATTCTTACATATTCTTTGAGAGAAAACTCTCCTGTGCCTTCTCTTTTGAGCCTACACACTTAGTCATACACGCAACACGAAAGCTTTTCGAGTTACAACGTGTTGTTTAGGAATAATAACATAATTTCTCACGATGCGGGATTTCCTTAAACGTGATTATCTGAAAAATTTGGACGAAAGAAAATTCTCCTGTGGGTTCTCTTTTGAGGCTACACGTTTAGACGTACACACCACACCAATTCTTTTCGAGTTACAACGTGTTGTTTAGGAGATACAAGCTAATTTTTTAGGATGCTTTATTTCTTCTCGTAAAGTGTTTCTAATAAGTACGTATTTGTCTTTACTCTGCAAAACTGTATTTCCTTATAATGTATTATTCTTACATATTCTTTCGAGAGAAAACTATCCTGTGCCTTCTCTTTTGAGGCTACACACTTAGACATAAACGCAACACGAAAGATTTTCGAGTTACAACGTGTTGTTTAGGATTAACAAGATAATTTCCCACGATGCCCGATTTCCTTAAAACGAGATTTTCTTAAAAATTGTGACGAAAGAAAATTCTCCTATGGGTTCTCTTTTGAGGCTACACGTTTAGACGTATACGCCACACCAATTCTTTTTGAGTTACAACGTGTTGTTTAGGAGATACAAGCTAATTTTGTACGATGCTTTATTTCTTCTCCTAAAGTGTTTCCAATACATACTTATTTGCCTTTACTCTGCAACACTGTATTTCCTTATAACGTGGTATTCTTACATATTCTTTGAGAGAAAACTCTCCTGTGCCTTCTCTTTTGAGGCTACACACTTAGACATACACGCAACACTAAAGCTTTTCGAGTTACAACGTGTTGTTTAGGAATAATAACATAATTTCTCATGATGCGGGATTTCCTTAAACGTGATTATCTGAAAAATTTGGACGAAAGAAAATTCTCCTATGGGTTCTCTTTTGAGGCTACACGTTTAGACGTACACACCACACCAATTCTTTTCGAGTTACAACCTGTTGTTTAGGAGATACAAGCTAATTTTTTAGGATGCTTTATTTCTTCTCGTAAAGTGTTTCCAATATGTACGTATTTGTCTTTACTCTGCAAAACTGTATTTCCTTATAATGTATTATTCTTACATATTCTTTCGAGAGAAAACTCTCCTGTGCCTTCTCTTTTGAGCCTACACACTTAGACATAAACGCAACACGAAAGCTTTTCGAGTTACAACGTGTTGTTTAGGATTAACAAGATAATTTCCCACGATGCCGGATTTCCTTAAAACGAGATTTTCTTAAAATTGTGACGAAAGAAAATTCTCCTATGGGTTCTCTTTTGAGGCTACACATTTAGACGTACACGCCACACCAATTCTTTTCGAGTTACAACGTGTTGTTTAGGAGATACAAGCTAATTTTGTACAATGCTTTATTTCTTCTCCTAAAGTGTTTCCAATACGTACTTATTTGCCTTTACTCTGCAACACTGTATTTCCTTATAACGCGGTATTCTTACATATTCTTTGAGAGAAAACTCTCCTGTGCCTTCACTTTTGAGGCTACACACTTAGACATACACGCAACACAAAAGCTTTTCGAGTTACAACGTGTTGTTTAGGAATAATAACATAATTTCTCACGATGCGGGATTTCATTAAACGTGATTTTCTGAAAAATTTGGACGAAAGAAAATTCTCCTATGGGTTCTCTTTTGAGGCTACATGTTTAGACGTACACGTCACACCAATTCTTTTCGAGTTACAACGTGTTGTTTAGGAGATACAATCTAATTTTGTACGATGCGTTATTTCTTCTCTTAAAGTGTTTCCAATACGTACGTATTTGTCTTTACTCTGCAACACTGTATTTCCTTATAACGTGGTATTCTTACATGTTCTTTGAGAGAAAACCCTCCTGTGCCTTCTCTTTTGAGGCTACACACTTAGACATACACACAACATGAAAGCGTTTCGAGTTACAACGTGTTGTTTAGGAAAAACAAGATAATTTCGCAGGATGCGGGATTTCCTTAAAAGTGAATTTCTGAAAAATTTTGATGAAAGGAAATTCTCCTATGGGTTCTCTTTTGAGGCTCCACGTTTAGACGTACACGCCACACGATTTCTTTTCGAGTTACAATGTGTTGTTTAGGAGATACAAGCTAATTTTGTACCATGCGTGATTTCTTCTCTTAAAGTGTTTCCAATACGTACATATTTGTCTTTACTCTGCAAAACTGTATTTCCTTATAATGTGGTATTCTTACATATTCTTTCGAGAGAAAACTCTCCTGAGCCTTTTCTTTTGAGGCTACACACTTAGTCATACAGGCAACACGAACGCTTTCGAGTTACAAAGTGTTGTTTAGGAATAACAAGATAATTTCGCACAATGCGGGATTTTCTTAATACGTGATTTTCTGAAAAATTTTGAAGAAAGAAAATTCTCCTATGGGTTCTCTTTTGAGGGTACACGTTTAGACCTACACGCCACACCAATTCTTTTCGAGTTACAACGTTTTGTTTAGGAGATACAAGCTAATTTTGTACGATGCGTTATTTCTTCTCGTAAAGTGTTTCCAATACGTATGTATTTGTCTTTACTCTGCAACACTGTATTTCCTTATAACGTGGTATTCTTACATATTCTTGAGAGAAAACTCTCCTGTGCCTTTTCTTTTGAGGCTACACACTTAGACATAAACGCAACACGAAAGCTTTTCGAGTTACAACGTGTTGTTTAGGAAAAAGAAGATAATTTCCCAGGATGCGGGATTTCCTTAAACGTGATTATCTGAAAAATTTGGACGAAAGAAAATTCTCCTATGGGTTCTCTTTTGAGGCTACACGTTTAGACGTACGCGCCACACCAATTCTTTTCGAGTTACAACGTGTTTTTAGGAGATACAAGGTAATTTTGTACAATGCATTATTTCTTCTCGGAAAGTGTTACCAATACGTACTTATTTGCCTTTACTCTGCAACACTGTATTTCCTTATAACGTGGTATTCTTACATATTCTTTGAGAGAAAACTCTCCTGTACCTTCTCTTTTGAGGCTACACACTTAGACATAAACGCAACAGGAAAGCTTTTCGAGTTATAAACGTGTTGTTTAGGAAAAACAAGATAATTTCGCAGGATGCGGGATTATTTTAAACGTGATTTTCTGAAAAATTTTGACGAAAGAAAATTCTCCTATGGGTTCTCTTTTGAGGCTACACGTTTAGACGTATACGCCACACCAATTCTTTTCGAGTTACAACGTGTTGTTTAGGAGATACAAGCTAATTTTGTAGGATGCTTTATTTCTTCTCTTAAAGTGTTTCCAATACATACATATTTGTCTTTACTCTGCAGAATTGTATTTCCTTATAATGTGGTATTCTTACATATTCTTTGAGAGAAAACTCTCCTGTGCCTTCTCTTTTGAGGCTACACACTTAGACATACACGCAACACGAAAGCTTTTCGAGTTACAACGTGTTGCTTAGGATTAACAAGATAATTTCCCATGATTCCGGATTTCCTTAAAACGAGATTTTCTTAAAAATTGTGACGAAAGAAAATTCTCCTATGGGTTCTCTTTTGAGGCTACACGTTTAGACGTACACGCCACACCAATTCTTTTCGAGTTACAACGTGTTGTTTAGGAGACAAAAGCTAATTTTGTACGATGCTTTATTTCTTATCCTAAAGTGTTTCCAATAGGTACGTATTTGCCTTTACTCTGCAACACTGTATTCCCTTATAACGTGGTATTCTTACATATTCTTTGAGAGAAAACTCTCCTGTGCCTTCTCTTTTGAGGCTACACACTTAGACATAAACGCAACACGAAAGCTTTTCGAGTTACAAACTGTTGTTTAGGAAAAACAAGATAATTTCGCACGATGCAGGATTTCTTTAAACGTGATTTTCTGAAAAATTTTGATGAAAGAAAATTCTCCTGTCGGTTCTCTTTTGAGGCTACACGTTTAGACGTACACGCCACACCAATTCTTTTCGAGTTACAACGTGTTGTTTAGGAGATACAAGCTAATATTTAGGATGCTTTATTTCTTCTCGTAAAGTGTTTCCAATACGTACGTATTTGTCTTTACTCTGCAAAACTGTATTTCCTTATAATGTATTATTCTTACATAATCTTTCGAGAGAAAACGCTCCTGTGCCTTCTCTTTTGAGGCTACACACTTAGACATAAACGCAACACGAAAGCTTTTCGAGTTACAACGTGTTGTTTAGGATTAACAGGATAATTTCCCACGATGCCGGATTTCCTTAAAAAGGGGTTTTCTTAAAAATTGTGAAGAAAGAAAATTCTCCTATGGCTTCTCTTTTGAGGCTACACGTTTAGACGTACACGTCACTCCAATTCTTTTCGAGTTACAACGTGTTGTTTAGGAGATACAAGCTAATTTTGTATGATGCGTTATTTCTTCTCTTAGAGTGTTTCCAATACGTACATATTTGTCTTTACTCTGCAACACTGTATTTCTTTATAACGTGGTATTCTAACATATTCTTTGAGAGAAAACCCTCCTGTGCCTTCTGTTTTGAGGCTACACACTTAGACATACACGGAACACGAAAGCTTTTCGAGTTACAACGTGTTGTTTAGAAAATACAAGATAATTTCGCAGGATGCGGGATTTCCTTAAAAGTGATTTTCTGAAAAATTTTGATGAAAGAAAATTCTCCTATGAGTTCTCTTTTGAGGCTACACCTTTAGACGTACACGCCACACGAATTCTTTTCGAGTTACAACGTGTTGTTTAGGAGATACACGCTAATTTTGTACGATGCGTGATTTCTACTCTTAAAGTGTTTCCAATACGTACGTATTTGTCTTTACTCTGCAAAACTGTATTTCCTTATAATGTAGTATTCTTACATATTCTTTCGAGAGAAAACTCTCCTGAGCCTTTTCTTTTGAGGCTACACACTTAGTCATACACGCAACACGAACGCTTTCGAGTTACAAAGTGTTGTTTAGGAATAACAAGATAATTTCGCACAATGCGGGATTTTCTTAATACGTGATTTTCTGAAAAAGTTTGACGAAAGAAAATTCTCCTATGGGTTCTCTTTTGAGGCTACACGTTTAGACCTACACGCCACACCAATTCTTCTCGAGTTACAACGTGTTGTTTAGGAGATACAAGCTAATTTTATACCATGCGTTATTTCTTCTCATAAATTGTTTCCAATACGTACGTATTTGTCTTTACTCTGCAACACTGTATTTCCTTATAACGTGGTATTCTTACATATTCTTGAGAGAAAACTCTCCTGTGCCTTCTCTTTTGAGGCTACACACTTAGACATACATGCAACACGAAAGCTTTTCGAGTTAAAACGTGTTGTTTAGGAAAAACAAGTTAATTTCGCAGGATGCGGGATTTCCTTAAACGTGATTATCTGAAAAATTTGGACGAAAGAAAATTCTCCTATGGGTTCTCTTTTGAGGCTACACATTTAGACGTACACGCCACACCAATTCTTTTCGAGTTACAACGTGTTTTTTAGGAGATACAAGGTAATTTTGTACGATGCGTTATTTCTTCTCATAAAGTGTTACCAATATGAACATATTTGTCTTTACTCTGCAACACTGTATTTCCTTATAACGTGGTATTCTTACATATTCTTTGAGAGAAAACTCTCCTGTGCCTTCTCTTTTGAGGCTACACACTTAGACATAAATGCAGCACGAAAGCTTTTCGAGTTACAATGTGTTTTTTAGGAAAAACAAGATAATTTCGCAGGATGCGGGATTTCTTTAAAGTGATTTTCTGAAAAATTTTGACGAAAGTAAATTCTCCTATGGGTTCTCTTTTGAGGCTACACGTTTAGACGAACACGCCACACCAATTCTTTTCGAGTTACAACGTGTTGTTTAGGAGATACAAGCTCATTTTGTAGGATGCGTTATTTCTTCTCGTAAAGTGTTTCCAATACGTACATATTTGTCTTTACTCTGCAAAAATGTATTTCCTTATAATGTGGTATTCTTACAAATTCTTTTGAGAGAAAACTCTCCTGTGCCTTCTCTATTGAGGCTACAAACTTAGACATACACGCAACAGGAAAGCTTTTCGAGTTACAACGTGTTGTTTAGGAATAACAAGATAATTTCGCACTATGCAGGATTTCCTTAAAACGTGATTTTCTGAAAAATTTTGACGAAAGAAAATTCTCCTATGGGTTTTCTTTTGAGGCTACACGTTTAGACGTACACGCCACACCAATTCTTTTCGAGTTACAACGTGTTGTTTAGGAGATACAAGCTAATTTTGTAGGATGCGTTATTTCTACTCGTAAAGTGTTTCCAATACGTACATATTTGTCTTTACTCTGCAAAACTGTATTTCCTTATAACGTGGTATTCTTACATATTTTTTCGAGAGAAAACTCTCCTGTCCCTTGTCTTTTGAGGCTACACACTTAGACATACACGCAACACGAACGCTTTTCGAGTTACAACCAGTTGTTTAGGAATAACAAGATAATATCGCACGTTGCGGGATTTCCTTAAAACGTGATATTCTGAAAAATTTTGACGAAAGAAAATTCTCCTATGGGTTCTCTTTTGAGGCTACACGTTTAGATGTACACGCCACACCAATTCTTTTCGAGTTACAACGTGTTGTTTAGGAGATACAAGCTAATTTTGTATGATGCGTTATTTCTTCTCGTAAAAGTGTTACCAATACGTACATATAAGTCTTTACTCTGCAACACTGTATTTCCTTATAACGTGGTATTCTTACATATTCTTTGAGAGAAAACTCTCCTGTGCCTTCTCTTTTGAGGCTACACACTTAGACATACACGCAACACGAAAGCTTTTCAAGTTACAAACTGTTGTTTAGGTAAAACAAGATAATTTCGCACGATGCGGGATTTCCTTAAATGTGATTTTCTGAAAAAAATTGACGAAAGAAAATTCTCCTATGAGTACTCTTTTGAGGCTACACGTTTAGACGTACACGCCACACCAATTCTTTTCGAGTTACAACGTGTTGTTTAGGAGATACAAGCTAATTTTGTACGATGCGTTATTTCTTCTCGTAAAGTGTTTCCAATAAGTACATATTTGTCTTTACTCTGCAAAACTGCATTTCCTAATAATGTGGTATTCTTACATATTCTTTCAAGAGAAAACTCTCCTGTGCCTTCTCTTTTGAGGCTACACACTGAGACATACACGCAACACGAAAGCTTTTCGAGTTACAACGTGTTGTTTAGGAATAACAAGATAATTTCGCACGATGCGGGATTTCCTTAAAACGTGATTTTCTTAAAAATTTTGACGAAAGAAAATTCTCCTATGGGTTCTCTTTTGAGGCTACAGGTTTAGACGTACACGCCACACCAATTCTTTCCGAGTTAGAACGTGTTGTTTAGGAGATACAAGCTAATTTTTTACGATGTATTATTTCTTCTTGTAAAGTGTTTCCAATCCGTACGTATTTGTCTTTACTCTGCAACACTGTATTTCCTTATAACGTGGTATTCTTCCATATTCATTGAGAGAAAACTCTCCTGTCCCTTCTCTTTAGAGGCTACACACTTAGACATACACGCAAAACGAAAGCTTTTCGAGTTACAACGTGTTGTTTAGGAAAAACAAGATAATTCCCACGATGCGGGATTTCCTTAAACGTGATTTCCTGAAAAATTTTGACGAAAGAAAATTCTCCTATGGGTTCTGTTTTGAGGCTACACGTTTAGACGTACACGCCACACCAATTCTTTTCGAGTTACAACGTGTTGTTTAGGAGATACAAGCTAATATTCTATGATGCGTTATTTCTTCTTGTAAAGTGTTTCCAATAGGTACATATTTGTCTTTACTCTGCAAAAATGTATTTCCTTATAATGGGGTATTCTTATATATTCTTTCGAGAGAAAATTCACCTGTGCCTTCTCTATTGAGGCTACAAACTTAGACATACACGCAACACGAAAGCTTTTCGAGTTACAACGTGATGTTTAGGAATAACAGGATAATTTCGCACGATGCGGGATTTCTTTAAATCGTGATTTTCTGAAAAATTTTGACGAAAGAAAATTCTCCTATGGGTTCTCTTTTGAGGCTACACGTTTAGACGTACATGCCACACCAATTCTTTTCGAGTTACAACGTGTTCTTTAGGAGATACAAGCTAATTTTGTACGATGCGTTATTTCTTCTCGTAAAGTGTTTCCAATATGTACGTATTTGTCTTTACTCTGCGACATTGTATTTCCTTATAACGTGGTATTCTTACATATTCTTTGAGAGAAAACCCTCCTGTGCCTTCTCTTTTGAGGCTACACACTTAGACATACACGCAACACGAAAGATTTTCGAGTTACAACGTGTTGTTTAGGAAAAACAAGATAATTTTGCAGGATGCGGGATTTCCTTAAACGTGATTTTCTGAAAAATTTTGATGAAAGAAATTTCTCCTATCGGTTCTCTTTTGGGGCTACATGGTTATTCGTACACGCCACACGAATTCTTTTCAAGTTAAAACGTGTTGTTTAGGAGATACAAGCTAATTTTGTACGATGCATTATTTCTTCTCTTAAAGTGTTTCCAATACGTACGTATTTGTCTTTACTCTGCAAAACTGTATTTCCTTATAATGTGAGTATTCTTACATATTCTTTCGAGAGAAACCTCTCCTGAGCCTTTTCTTTTGAGGCTACACACTTAGTCATACACGCAACACGAACGCTTTCGATTTACAAAGTGTTGTTTAGGAATAACAAGATAATTTCGTACGATGCGGGATTTCCTTAAAACGTGATTTTCTGAAAAATTGTGAAGAAAGAAAATTTTCCTATGGGTTCTCTTTTGAGGCTACACGTTTAGACCTACACGCCACACCATTTCTTTTCGAGTTACAACGTGTTGTTTAGGAGGTACAAGCTAATTTTGTATGATGCATTATTTCTTCTCATAAAGTGTTTCCAATACGTACGTATTTGTCTTTACTCTGCAACACTGTATTTCCTTATAACGTGGTATTCTTACATATTCTTGAGAGAAAACTCTCCTGTGCCTTCTCTTTTGAGGCTACACACTTAGACATACAGACAACACGAAAGTTTTTCGAGTTACAACGTGTTGTTTAGGAAAAACTAGATAATTTCGACAGATGCGGGATTTCCTTAAACGTGATTATCTGAAACATTTGGACGAAAGAAAATTCTCCTATGGGTTCTCTTTTGAGGCTACACGTTTAGACGTACACACCACACCAATTCTTTTCGAGTTACAACGTGTTGTTTAGGAGATACAAGCTAATTTTTTAGGATGCTTTATTTCTTCTCGTAAAGTGTTTCCAATACGTACGTATTTGTCTTTACTCTGCAATACTGTATTTCTTTATAATGTATTATTCTTACATATTCTTTGAGAGAAAACTCTCCTGTGCCTTCTCTTTTGAGGCTACACACTTAGACATAAACGCAACACGAAAGCTTTTCGAGTTACAACGTGTTGTTTAGGATTAACAACATAATTTCCCACGATGCCGGATTCCTTAAAACGAGATTTTCGTAAAAATTGTGACGAAAGAAAATTCTCCTATGGGTTCTCTTTTTAGGCTACACGTTTAGACGTACACGCCACACCAATTCTTTTCGAGTTACAACGTGTTGTTTAGGAGATACAAGCTAATTTTTACTATGCTTTATTTCTTCTCCTAAAGTGTTTCCAATACGTACTTATTTGCCTTTACTCTGCAACACTGTATTTCCTTATAACGTGGTATTCTTACATATTCTTTGAGAGAAAACTCTCCTGTGCCTTCTCTTTTGACGCTACACACTTAGACATACACACAACACGAAAGCTTTTCGAGTCACAACGTGTTGTTTAGGAATAATAACATAATTTCGCACGATGCGGGATTTCATTAAACGTGATTTTCTGAAAAATTTGGACGAAAGAAAATTCTCCTATGGTTTCTCTTTTGAGGCTACATGTTTAGACGTACACGTCACACCAATTCTTTTCGAGTTACAACGTGTTGTTTAGGAGATACAATCTAATTTTGTACGATGCGTTATTTCTTCTCTTAAAGTGTTTCCAATACGTACGCATTTGTCTTTACTCTGCAACACTGTATTTCCATATAACGTGGTATTCTTACATTTTCTTTGAGAGAAAACCCTCCTGTGCCTTCTCTTTTGAGGCTACACACTTAGACATACACACAACACGAAAGCTTTTCGAGTTACAACGTGTTGTTTAGGAAAAACAAGATAATTTCGCAGGATGCGGGATTTCCTTTAAAGTGATTTTCTGAAAAATTTTGATGAAAGGAAATTCTCCTATGGGTTCTCTTTTGAGGCTCCACGTTTAGACGTACACGCCACACGATTTCTTTTCGAGTTACAATGTGATGTTTAGGAGATACAAGCTAATTTTGTACCATGCGTGATTTCTTCTCTTAAAGTGTTTCCAATACGTACATATTTGTCTTTACTCTGCAAAACTGTATTTCCTTATAATGTGGTATTCTTACATATTCTTTCGAGAGAAAACTCTCCTGAGCCTTTTCTTTTGAGGCTACACACTTAGTCATACACGCAACACGAACGCTTTCGAGTTACAAAGTGTTGTTTAGGAATAACAAGATAATTTCGCACAATGTGGGATTTTCTTAATACGTGATTTTCTGAAAAATTTTGAAGAAAGAAAATTCTCCTATGGGTTCTCTTTTGAGGCTACACGTTTAGACCTACACGCCACACCAAGTCTTTTCGAGTTACAACGTTTTGTTTAGGAGATACAAGCTAATTTTGTACGATGCGTTATTTCTTCTCGTAAAGTGTTTCCAATACGTACGTATTTGTCTTTACTCTGCAACATTGTATTTCCTTATAACGTGGTATTCTTACATATTCTTGAGAGAAAACTCTCCTGTGCCTTTTCTTTTGAGGCTACACACTTAGACATAAACGCAACACGAAAGCTTTTCGAGTTACAACGTGTTGTTTAGGAAAAAGAAGATAATTTCCCAGGATGCGGGATTTCCTTAAACGTGATTATCTGAAAAATTTGGACGAAAGAAAATTCTCCTATGGGTTCTCTTTTGAGGCTACACGTTTAGACGTACGCGCCACACCAATTCTTTTCGAGTTACAACGTGTTGTTTAGGAGATACAAGGTAATTTTGTACAATGCGTTATTTCTTCTCGGAAAGTGTTACCAATACGTACTTATTTGCCTTTACTCTGCAACACTGTATTTCCTTATAACGTGGTATTCTTACATATTCTTTGAGAGAAAACTCTCCAGTACCTTCTCTTTTGAGGCTACACACTTAGACATAAACGCAACAGGAAAGCTTTTCGAGTTACAACGTGTTGTTTAGGAAAAACAAGATAATTTCGCGGGATGCGGGATTTCTTTAAACGTGATTTTCTGAAAAATTTTGACGAAAGAAAATTCTCCTATGGGTTCTCTTTTGAGGCTACACGTTTAGACGTACACGCCACACCAATTCTTTTCGAGTTACAACGTGTTGTTAGGAGATACAAGCTAATTTTGTAGGATGCTTTATTTCTTCTCGTAAAGTGTTTCCAATACATACATATTTATCTTTACTCTGCACAATTGTATTTCCTTATAATGTGGTATTCTTACATATTCTTTCGAGAGAAAACTCTCCTGTGCCTTCTCTTTTGAGGCTACACACTTAGACATACACGCAACACGAAAGCTTTTCGAGTTACAACGTGTTGCTTAGGATTAACAAGATAATTTCCTACGATGCCGGATTTCCTTAAAACGAGATTTTCGTAAAAATTGTGACGAAAGAAAATTCTCCTATGGGTTCTCTTTTGAGGCTACACGTTTAGACGTACACGCCACACCAATTCTTTTCGAGTTACAACGTGTTGTTAGGAGATACAAGCTAATTTTGTAGGATGCTTTATTTCTTCTCGTAAAGTGTTTCCAATACATACATATTTGTCTTTACTCTGCACAATTGTATTTCCTTATAATGTGGTATTCTTACATATTCTTTCGAGAGTAAACTCTCCTGTGCCTTCTCTTTTGAGGCTACACACTTAGACATACACGCAACACGAAAGCTTTTCGAGTTACAACGTGTTGCTTAGGATTAACAAGATAATTTCCCACGATGCCGGATTTCCTTAAAACGAGATTTTCTTAAAAATTGTGACGAAAGAAAATTCTCCTATGGGTTCTCTTTTGAGGCTACACGTTTAGACGTACACGCCACACCAATTCTTTTCGAGTTACAACGTGTTGTTTAGGAGATACAAGCTAATTTTGTAGGATGCGTTATTTCTTCTCGTAAAGTGTTTCCAATACATTCGTATTTGTCTTTACTCTGCAAAACTGTATTTCCTTATAATGTGGTATTCTTACATATTCTTTCGAGAGAAAACTCTCCTGTGCCTTCTCTTTTGAGGCTACACACTTAGACATACACGCAACACGAAAGCTTTTCGAGTTACAACGTGTTGCTTAGGATTAACAAGATAATTTCCCACGATGCCGGATTTCCTTAAAACGACATTTTCTTAAAAAATTTTGACAAAAAAAAATTCTCCTATGGGTTCTCTTTTGAGGCTACACGTTTAGATATACATGCCACACCAATTCTTTTCGAGTTACAACGTGTTGTTTAGGAGATACAAGCTAATTTTGAATGATGCTTTATTTCTTCTCCTAAAGTGTTTCCAATAGGTACGTATTTGCCTTTACTCTGCAACACTGTATTTCCTTATAACGTGGTATTCTTACATATTCTTTGAGAGAAAACTCTCCTGTGCCTTCTCTTTTGAGGCTACACACTTAGACATAAACGCAACACGAAAGCTTTTCGAGTTACAACGTGTTGTTTAGGAAAAACAAGATAATTTCGCACGATGCGGGATTTCTTTAAACGTGATTTTCTGAAAAATTTTGACGAAAGAAAATTCTCCTATGGGTTCTCTTTTGAGGCTACTCGTTTAGACGTACACGCCACACCAATTCTTTTCGAGTTACAACGTGTTGTTTAGGAGATACAAGCTAATTTTTTAGGATGCGTTATTTCTTCTTGTAAAGTGTTTCCAATACATACGTATTTGTCTTTACTCTGCAAAACTGTATTTCCTTATAATGTGGTATTCTTACATATTCTTTCAAGAGAAAACTCTCCTGTGCCTTCTCTTTTAAGGCTACACAGTTAGACATACACGCAACAGAAAGCTTTTCGAGTTACAACGTGTTGCTTAGGATTAACAAGATAATTTCCCACGATGCCGGATTTCCTTAAAACGAAATTTTCTTAAAAATTTTGACGAAAGAAAATTCTCCTATGGGTTCTCTTTTGAGGCTAAACGTTTAGACCACACCAATTCTTTTCGAGTTACAACGTGTTGTTTAGGAGATACAAGCTAATTTTGTACGATGCTTTATTTCTTCTCCTAAAGTGTTTCCAATATGTACGTATTTGCCTTTACTCTGCAACACTGTATTTCCTTATACGTGGTATTCTTACAGATTCTTTGAGAGAAAACTCTCCTGTGCCTTCTCTTTTGAGGCTACACACTTAGACATACACGCAACACGAAAGCTTTTCAAGTTACAACGTGTTGTTTAGGAATAATAAGATAATTTCGCACGATGCGGGATTTCATAAATGTGATTTTCTGGAAAATTTTGACGAAAGAAAATTCTCCTATAGGTTCTCTTTTGAGGCTACACGTTTAGCCGTACACGCCACACCAATTCTTTTCGAGTTACAACATGTTGTTTAGGAGATACAAGCTAATTTTGTATGATGCGTTATTTCTTCTCGTAAAGTGTTTCCAATACGTATGTATTTGTCTTTACTCTGCAACACTGTATTTCCTTATAACGTGGTATTCTTACATATTCTTTGAGAGAAAACTCTCCTGTGCCTTCTCTTTTGAGGCTACACACTTAGACATACACGCAACACGAAAGCTTTTCGAGTTACAACGTGTTGTTTAGGAAAAACAAGATAATTTCGCAGAATGCGGGATTTCCTTAAACGTGATTATCTGAAAAATTTGGACGAAAGAAAATTCTCCTATAGGTTCTCTTTTGAGGCTACACGTTTAGATGTACACGCCACACCAATTCTTTTCGAGTTACAACGTGTTGTTTAGGAGATACAAGGTAATTTTGTACGATGCGTTATTTCTTTTCGTAAAGTGTTACCAATACGTACGTATTTGCCTTTACTCTGCAACACTGTATTTCCTTATAACGTGGTATTCTTAGATATTCTTTGAGAGAAAACTCTCCTGTGCCTTCCTAAATATGTTGTTTAGGAAAAACAAGATAATTTCGCACAATGCAGGATTTTCTTAAAACGTGGTATTCTGACATATTTTTTGAGAGAAAAATCTTTTGTGCGCTCTCATTTGGGGTTACACACTTAGATATATGTGCAACACCAAATCTTTTCGAGTTACAATGTGTTGTTTAGGAAAAACAAGATAATTTTGACAATGTGTTATTTCTTCTCATAATGTTTAAGTATTTCCAGTACTTACATATTTGTCTTTACTCTGCAACACTCTATTTCCTTATAACGTGGTATTCTTTCATATTCTTTGGAGAGAAAACTCTCCTGTGCGTTCTCTTTTGGGGCTACATGCTTAGATATACACGCAACACCAAGGCTTTCTGAGTTACAACGTGTTGTTTAAGAAAAACAAGATAATTTCGCACGATGCAGGATTTCCTTAAAACTTGGTATTCTGACATATTTTTTCGAGAAAAATTTCTCCTGTGGGTTCTCTTTTGAGGCTACATGTTTAGACATACACAGAACACCAAATCTTTTGGAGTTACAACGTGTTGTTTAGGAAATACAAGATAATTTTGTACGATGTGTTATTTCTTCTCGTAAGTTTAAGTATTTCTTATATGTAAGTATTTGTCTTTACTCTGTAAAACTCTGTTTCCTTGTAACGTGGTATTCTTATATATTCTTGCGAGAGAAAACTTTCCTGTGCATTCTCTTTTGAGGCTACACACTTAGACATACACGCAACACCAAAGCTTTTCGAGTTAAAACATATTGTTTAGGAAAAACAAGATAATTAAGCACGATGCAGGATTTCCTTAAAACGTGGTATTCTGACATATTTTTTCGAGTGAAAACCCTCCTGTGCATTCTCTTTTGAGGCTACACGCTGGGACATACACGCCACTTCAAATCTTTTCAAGTTACAATGTGTTGTTTAGGAAATACAAGATAATTTTGTATGATGCGTTATTTCTTCACGTAATGTTTAAGTATTTCTAATATGTACGTATTTGTCTTTACTCTGCAAATCTGTATTTCGTTGTAATGCGGTATACTTACATATTCTTGGGAGAGAAATCTCTCCTGTGCATTCTCCTTAGAGGCTACACACTTAGACATACAGGCAACACCAAAGCTTTTCGAGTTAAAACATGTTGTTTAGGAAAAACAAGATAATTTCGCACAATGCAGGATTTTCTTAAAACGTGGTATTCTGACATATTTTTTGAGAGAAAAATCTTTTGTGCGCTCTCATTTGGGGCTACACACTTAGATATATGCCCAACACCAAATCTTTTCGAGTTACAACGTGTTGTTTAGGAAAAAACAAGATAATTTTGACAATGTGCTATTTCTTCTCGTAAAGTTTATGTATTTCTAATAAGTATGTATTTGTCTTTACTCTGCAACACTGTATTTCCTTATAATGTGGTTTTCTTACATATTCTTTCGAGAGAAAACTCTCCTGTGCATTCTCTTTTGAGGCTACACGCTTAGGCATACATGCAACACCAAAGCTTTTCGAGTTACAACGTGTTCTTTAACAAAAACAAGAAAATTTCGCACGATGTGGGATTTCTTAAAACGTGGTTTTCTGACATATTTTTTCAAGAGAAAACTCTCCTGTGCATTCTCTTTTGAGGCTACAAGCTTAGACATACACGTAACACAAAATCTTTTCGAGTTACAACGTGTTGTTTAGGAAAAACAAGATAATTTTGCACGATGCATTATTTCTTCTCGTAATGTTTAAGTATTTCCAATATGTACATATTTGTCTTTACTCTGCAACACTGTATTTCCTTATGACGTTGTATTCTTACATATTCTTTCGAGAGAAAACTCTCCTGTGCTTTCTCTTTTGAGGCTGCACGATTAGAGAAAAACGCAATACCAAAGCTTTTTGAGTTGCGACAAGTTGTTTAGGAAAAAAAAGATAATTTCGCACGAAGCATGATTTCCTTAAAACGTGGTATTCTGACATATTTTTTCGAGAGAAAACTCTCCTGTGCGTTCTCTTTTGAGGCTACACGGTGAGACATACAAGCAACACCATAGCTTTGGAGTTACAACGTGTTGTTTAGTAATAACAAGATAATTTTGCACGATGCGTTATTTCTTCTCATAAAGTTTAAGTATTTCCAGTACTTACATATTTGTCTTTACTCTGCAACACTGTATTTCCTTATAACGTGGTATTCTTTCATACTCTTTGGAGAGAAAACTCTTCTGTGTGTTCTCTTTTGGGGCTACATGCTTAGACATACACGCAACACCAAAGCTTTCTGAGTTACAACGTGTTATTTAAGAAAAACAAGATAATTTCGCACGATGCAGGATTTCCTTAAAACGTGGTATTCTGACATATTTTTTCGAGAAAAATTTCTCCTGTGGGTTCTCTTTTGAGGCTACATGTTTAGACATACACAGAACACCAAATCTTTTGGAGTTACAACGTGTTGTTTAGGAAATACAAGATAATTTTGTACGATGTTTTATTTCTTCTCGTAAGTTAAGGTATTTCTTATATGTAAGTATTTGTCTTTACTCTGTAAAACTGTGTTTCCTTGTAACGTGGTATTCTTATTTATTCTTGTGAGAGAAAACTTTCCTGTGCATTCTCTTCTGAGGCTACACACTTAGACATACACACAACATCAAAGCTTTTCGAGTTAAAACATGTTGTTTAGGAAAAACAAGATAATTAAGCATGATGCAGGATTTCCTTAAAACGTGTCATTCTGACATATTTTTTCGAGAGAAAATACTCCTGTGTGTTCTCTTTTGAGGCTACACGTTTAGACATACACGCAACACCAAATCTTTTCGAGTTACAGTGTGTTATTTAGGAAATACAAGATAATTTTGTATGATGCGTTTTTTCTTCTCGTAAAGTTTAAGTATTTCTAATAGGTACGTATTTGTCTTTATTCTGCAACACTGTATTTCCTTATAACATGGTATTCTTACATATTCTTTCGAGAGAAAACTCTCCTGTGCGTTCTCTTTTGAGGCTGCACGCTTAGACATACACGCAACACCAAAGCTTTTCGAGTTACAACGTGTTGTTTAGGAAAAACAAGATAATTTCGCACGATGCGGGATTTCCTTAAAACGTCGTATTCTGACATAATTTTTTCCGAGATCAAACTCTCCTGTGCATTCTCTTTTGAGGCTACACGCTTAGACATACACGAAACATCAAACCTTATTGAGTTACAACATGATGTTTAGGAAAAACTAGATAATTTTGCACGATGTGTTATTTCTTCTTGTAAAGTTTAAGTATTTCCAATATGTACGTATTTGCCTTTATTCTGCAACTCTTTATTTCTTTATAAAATGGTATTCTTACGTATTCTATCGAGAGAAAACTCTCCTGTGCATTCTCTTTTAAGGCTGCACGCTTAGACAAAAACGCAACACCAAAGCTTTTCGAGTTACAAGTTGTATAGGAAAAACAAGATAATTTCGCACGATATGGGATTTTCTTAAAACGTGGTATTCTGACATATTTTTTTGATAGAAAATTCTCCTGTGGGTTCTCTTTTGAGGCTACACATTTACACATACACACAACACCAAATCCTTTCTAGTTACAACGTGTTGTTTAGGAAATACAAGATAATTTTTTACGATACATTATTTCTTCTCGTAAAGTTTAAGTATTTCTAATACGTACGTATTTGTCTTTTATCTGCAACACTGTATTTCCTTATAACGACATATTCTTACGTATTCTTTCGAGAGAAAACTCTCCTGTGCGTTCTCTTTTGAGGCTACACGCTTAGACATACACGCAACACCAAAGCTTTTCGAGTTACAACGTGTTGTTTAGGAAAAACAAGATAATTTCGCATGATGCAGGAATTCTTTAAAACGTGGTATTCTGACATATTTTTTCGAGAAAAAATTCTCCTGTGGGTTCTCTTTTGAGGCTACACATTTACACATGCACAGAACACCAAATCTTTTCTAGTTACAACGTGTTGTTTAGGACTTACAAGATAATTTTTTACGATGCATTATTTCTTCTCGTAAATTTTAAGTATTTCTAATATATACGTATTTGTCTTTACTCTGCAACACTGTATTTCCTTATAACTTGGTATTCTTACATATTCTTTCGAGAGAAAACTCTCCTGTGCGTTCTCTTTTGAGGCTACACGCTTAGACATGCACGCAACACCAAAGTTTTCGAGTTACAAAGTGTTGTTTAAGAAAAACAAGATAATTTCGCACGATGTGGAATTTCCTTAAAAGGTGGAATTCTGACATATTTTTTCAAGTGAAAACTCTCCTGTGCATTCTATTTTGATGCTAAACGCTTAGACATACACCCAACACCAAAGTTCTTCGAGTTACAACGTGTTGTTTAGGAAAAACAATAGAAATTCACACGATTCAGGATTTCCTTAAAACGTTGTATTCTGATATATATTTCGAGAGAAAATTCTCCTGTGGGTTCTCTTTTGAGGCTACACATTTAGACATACACACAACACCAAATCTTTTAGAGTTACAACATGTTGTTTAGGAAGTACAAGATAATTTTGTACGATGTGTTATTTCTTCTCATAAAGTTTATGTATTTCTAATACTTACGTATTTGTCTTTAATCTGCAACACTGTATTTCCTTATAACGTGATTTTCCTACATATTCTTTCGAGAGAAAACTCTCCTGTGCGTACTTCCTGAGGCTACACGCTTACACATCCATGCAACCCCAAAGCTTTTCAAGTTACAACATGTTCTTTAGGAAAAACAAGATAATTTTGCACAATGCGGGTTTTCCTTAAAACGTGGTATTCTGACATATATTTTTGAGAGAAAACTCTCCTGTGCCGTCTCTTTTGAGGCTACAAGCTTAGACATACACGTAACACAAAATCTTTTCGAGTTACAACATTTTGTTTAGGAAAAAACAGATAATTTTGCACGATGCGTTATTTCTTCTCCTAAAGTTTAAGTATTTCCAATATGTACATATGTCTTTACTCTGCAACACTGTATTTCCTTATAAAGTCGTATACTTACATATTCTTTCGAGAGAAGTCTCTCCTGTGCGTTCTCTTTAGAGGCTGCACGCTTAGACAAAAACGCAACACCAAAGCTTTCGAGTTACAACAAGTTGATTAGAAAAAAAAGATAATTTCGCACGATGCAGGATTTCCTTAAAACGTTGTATTCTGACATATTTTTTCGAGCAAAAACTCTCCTGTGCCTTCTCTTTTGAGGCTACACGCTAAGACATACAAGCAACACCAAAGCTTTTCGAGTTACAACGTGTTGTTTATGAAAAACAAGATAAATTCGCACGATGCAATTTATCGCACGATAATTTTGCATGATGCATTATTTCTTCTCATAAAGTTTAAGTATTTCCAATACGTATGTATTTGTCTTTCCTCTGCAACACTGTATTTCCTTACAACGTGGTATTCTTACATATTCTTTCGAGAGAAAACTCTCCTGTGAATTCTCTTTTGAGGCTACACGCTTAGACATACACACAAGACCAAAGCTTTTCGAGTTACAACGTGTTGTTAAAGAAAAACAAGATAATTTCGCACGATGCGGGATTTCCTTAAAACGTGGTATTCTGACATATTTTTTCGAGAGAAAATTCTCCTGTGGGTTCTCTTTTGAGGCTACACATTTAGACATACACACAACACCAAAGCTTTTCGAGTTACAATGTGTTGTATTGGAAATACAAGATAATTTTGCATGATGCATTATTTCTTCACATAAAGTTTAAGTATTTCTAATACTTACGTATTTGTCTTTACTCTGCAACACTGTATTTCCTTGTAACATGGTATTCTTACATATTCTTTCGAGAGAAAACTCTCCTGTGTGTTCTCTTTTGAGGCTACATGCTTACACATACACGCAACACCAAAGCTTTTCAAGTTACAACGTGTTGTTTAGGAAAAACAAGATGATTTCGCATGATGCAGGATTTCCTTAAAACGTGGTATTCTGACATATTTTTTGAGAGAAAATTCTCCTGTGGGTTCTCTTTTGAGGAAACACTTTTAGACATACACACAACATCAAATCTTTTCGAGTTACAACGTGTTGTTTAGGGAACACAGGATAATTTTGCATGATGCATTATTTCTTCTCATAAAGTTTAAGTATTTCCAATACGTATGTATTTGTCTTTCCTCTGCAACACTGTATTTCCTTACAACGTGGTATTCTTACATATTCTTTCGAGAGAAAACTCTCCTGTGAATTCTCTTTTGAGGCTACACGCTTAGATATACACACAAGACCAAAGCTTTTCGAGTTACAACGTGTTGTTAAAGAAAAACAAGATAATTTCGCACGATGCGGGATTTCCTTAAAACGTAGTATTCTGACATATTTTTTCGACAGAAAACTCTCCTGTGTGTTCTCCTTTGAGGCTAAACCCTTAGACATACACGCAACACAAAATCTTTTCGAGTTACAACGTGTTGTTTATGAAATACAATATAATTTTGTACGATGCGTTATTTCTTCTCGTAAAGTTTAAGTATTTCTAATATGTACGTATTTGTCTTTACTCTGTAAAACTGTATTTCCTTGTAACGTGGTATTCTTATATATTCTTACGAGAGAAAACTTTCCTGTGCATTCTCTTTTGAGGCTACACATTTAGACATACACGCAACACCAAAGCTTTTCGAGTTAAAACATGTTGTTTAGGAAAAACAAGATAATTACGCACGATGCAGGATTTCCTTAAAACGTGGTATTCTGACATATTTTTTCGAGAGAAAGCTCTCCTGTGTGTTCTCTTTTGAGGCTACACGCTTAGACATACACGCATCACCAAAACTTTTCGAGTTACAACGTGTTGTTTAGGAAAAAAAAAAGATAATTTCGCAAGTTGTGGCATTTACTTAAAACGTGGTATTCTGACATATTTTGTCAAGAGAAAATTTCCTGTGGGTCCTCTTTTGAGGCTACACATTTAGACTTACACGCAAAACCAAATCTTTTGGAGTTACAACATGTTGTTAGGAAAAACAAGATAATTTCCAATGATGAGGGATTTCCTTAAAACGTGGTATTCTGCCATATTTTTTTGAGAGAAAACTCTCCTGTGTATTCTCTTTTGAGGCTACACGACTAGACATACACTCCACACCAAATCATTTCCAGTTACAACGTGTTGTTTAGGAAAGACAAGTTAATTTTTTACGATGCATTATTTCTTCTCGTAAAGTTTATGTATTTCTAATATGTAGGTATTTGTCTTTACTCTGCAAAACTGTATTTCCTTGTAACATGGTATTCTTACATAATCTTGCGAGAGAAAACTCTCCTGTGCATTCTCTTTTGAGGCTACACGCTTAGACATACACGCAACACCAAAGCTTTTCGAGTTACAACGTGTTGCTTAGGAAAAACAAGATAATTTCCAACGATGCGGGATTTCCTTAAAACGTGGTATTCTGACATATTTTTTCGAGAGAAAACTCTCCTGTGCGTTCTCTTTTGAGGCTACACGCTTAGACATACACTCCACACCAAATCATTTCGAGTTACAACGTGTTTTTTAGGAAATACAAAATAATTTTGTACGATGATTTAGTTCTTCTCGTAAAGTTTAAGTATTTCTAATATGTACGTATTTGTCTTTACTCTGCAAAACTATATTTCCTTGTAACGTGGTATTCTTACATAATCTTGCGAGAGAAAACTCTCCTGTGCATTCTCTTTTGAGGCTACATGCTTAGACATACACACAACACCAAAGCTTTTCGGGTTACAATGTGTTGTTTAGGAAAAACAAGATAATTTCGCACGATGCTGGATTTCCTTAAAAAAGTGGTATTCTGAAATATTTTTTCGAGGAAAAAATTCTCCTGTGTGTTTTCTTTTGAGACTACATGCTTTACCATACACACAACGCAAAATCTTTTCGAGTTAGAACGTGTTGTTTAGGAAAAACAAGATAATTTTTCACGATGCGTTATTTCTTCTCCTAACGTTTAAGTATTTCCAATACGTATGTATTTGTCTTTACTCTGCAACACTGTATTTCCTTATAACGTGGTATTCTTGCATACTCTTTCGAGAGAAAACTCTCCTGTGAATTATCTTTTGAGGCTACAGGCTTAGACATACACGTAACACAAAATCTTTTCGCGTTACAACATGTTGTTTAGGAAAAACAAGATAATTTTGCACGATGCGTTATTTCTTATCATAAAGTTTAAGTATTTCCAATATGTACGTATTTGTCTTAAATCTGCAACACTGTATTTCCTTATAACTTGGTATTATTACATATTCTTTCGAGAGAAAACTCTCCTGTGCATTCTCTTTTGAGGCTGCACGCTTAGATAAAAACGCAACACCAAAGCTTTTCGAGTTACAACACTTTGTTTTGGAAAAAAAAAAAAGATAATTTCGCACGATGCAGGATTTCCTTAAAACGTGGTATTCTGACATATTTATCCGAGAGAAAACTCTCCTGTGCTTTCTCTTTTGAGGCTTACACGCTGAGACATACAAGCAACACCAAATCTTTTCGAGTTACAACGTGTTGTTTAGGAAAAACAAGATAATTTCGCACGATGCAGGATTTCCTCAAAACGTGGTATTCTGACATATTTTTTCGAGAGAAAATTCTCCTCTGGATTCCCTTTTGAGGGTACACATTTAGACATACACGCAACACCAAATCTTTTCGAGTTACAACGTTTTGTTTAGGAAATACAAGATAATTTTATACGATGCGTTATTTCTTCTCGTAAAATTTAATTATTTCGAATACGTACGTATTTGAATGTTGTAACTCGAAAGGATTTGGTGTTGCGTGTATGTCTAAGGTTGTAGCCTCAAAAGAGAACACACAGGAGAGTTTTCACTCGAAAAAATATGTCAGAATACCACGTTTTAAGGAATATCCGCATCATGCGAAATTATCTTGTTTTTCCTAAACCACACATTTAAAATCGAAAAACTTAGGTGTTGCGTGTATATGTAATCATGTAGCCACAAAAAGGAACGCACAGGACAGTTTTCTCTCGAAAGATTATATAAGAATACCACGTTAAAATACTTAACGTGGTATTCTTAAACTTTACTAGAAGAAATCCCGCATCCTTTGAAATTATCTTGTTTTTCCTAAACAACATGTTATAAATGGAAAATATTTGGTGTTGCGTGTATGTCTAAGCGTGTAGCCTCAAAAGAGAACGCACAGGAGATTTTTCTCTCGAAAGAATATGAAAGAATACCACGTTATAAAAAAATACAGTGTTGCAGACTAAAGAAAATACGTACGTATTAGAAATACTTAAACTTTACGAAAAGAAATAAACCATCTTACAAAATTGTTTTGTATTTCCTAAACAACACGTTGTAACTCGATAAGATTTCGTGGTGCGTGTATGTTTACACGTGTGGCCTCAAATGATAACCCACAGGAGAATTTTCTCTCAAAACAATATGTCAGAACACCACGTTTTAAGGAAATCCTGCATCGTGCGAAATTATCTTGCTTTTCCTGAACAACACGTTGTAACTTGAAAAGCTTTGGTGTTGTGTGTATGTCTAAGCGTTTAGCCTCAAAAGAGAACCCACAGGAGAGTTTTGTCTCGAAAGAATATGTAAGAATACCACGCTATAAGGAAATACAGTGTTGCAGAATAAAGACAAATATGTAGATATAAGAAATACTTAAACTTATGAGAAGAAATAACGCATCGTACAAAATTATCTTGTTTTTCCTAAACAACAAGTTTTAACTCGAAAAGATTTGGTGTTCTGTGTTTGACTAAGCGTGTAGCCTCGAAAGAGAACACACAGGAGAGTTTTCTCTCGAAAAAATATGTCAGAATACCACGTTTTAAGGAAATCCCGCATCGTAAGAAATTATCTTGTTTTTCCTAAACAACACGTTGTAACTCGAAAAGCTTTGGTGTTGCGTGTATGTCTAAGTGTGTAGCCTCAAAAGAGAATGCACATTAGATTTTTCTCTGGAAAGAATATGTAAGAATACGACATTATAAGGAAATACAGTGTTGCAGAGTAACGACAAATGCGTACGTATTGGAAATACTTAAACTTTATGAGAAGAAATAACGCATCGTGCAAAATTATCTTGTGTAGGGTTCCATAGCTGCCTGCAGCTATTACGAAGTGGGTTTCTGGAACAGAAGCTGAGGAATAAATGGGGAAGAGGGGGGGCGAAAAGAAGTATGGCTAAGACAATATTCACTGATCAAAGCCAGAAACTTTAATGGCGCCAGACCTTTTAACAGTTTGGGCAAACCCTTACCCCCAGACTCCAGGCTGAGTTCCGGTGGAAGTTGTCTAGCTTCTCTTGGAGGTCCTCGTCTTGACTGCTCCTGCAGCTGGGTGGGTCACCTGCTTAATTCAGGAATTCCTAGACCTGGAGGAACAATGAACTTAACCTTTACTTCGAGCACTCGGTCCTAGGTGGACCAGGATCCTGGCTATCTGGGAGAAGTTAACCTTGACCAAAGTCTGACCCAGTGCATGACTGCCCCAATATGGCTCTGTACATGTCCTCCCTTTTTTTATTAATTAGAACACGAGGAGGTAGAAAACAAGTGGATAAATATCCTTCATAAGAAGGCGGGCCTTAACCAGGAGGGGAAGCATTGACCGTAATTCCTCTTAAATTGTATAACGTCTTTTTTAGAGGAGGGGTAATAGGCTCCCTTATTATTTTAAGGACAGCCTCTCGACTTTAACCCCTATGCAATTAGGTGTACTTCCTGGGGACTCAGAAGCAGAAGTTCACTTCCCCATGCGGTGCTTTGCCTCGCACGTCTCACTGGTACCCATGTTTGTTCTTAAACAAACACACATAGATCTGAGTTCTATGTGGCTCCCTCTTTGGAGATCCACTTGTGTAAGTTTTGAAGCCAGGGGGGTCTGCAAGTGTCTTTAACAGACATGCAATCTCTCCATCCAGGTGAGCCTGGGTGGAGACAGCCAGTCTGCTTAACAAACAAGGTCAAGAGTTAAAGGTGGAATAGGATTAACTTGTCCCTGAAGTATCCAATTCAGTTGCAAATTAACAACTTAAGGACCCAAAGCTTGGCCTCTGATGTGGGAGAGGTAGCCTTGTGTATAAAGAGATATGCTGTTACTTCTCAGGAAAAGTGGAGACTATATGTTAAATTAACACAGCTGGCTGAAGATTGTTAACCATCTTCAAAATTGGAATCTTCAATATTGGAATTATTTCTAGACCAGTCTATGGTTGAGTCAGCTGAACACAGTAAGGAGAAGAGTCATTTTAACTCTTCTTTAGATTAATTTTTCCTAAGCTAGCTTAACAGTTTCCATGTTCTGTCCCACAAAGTCTAAAAGCTTGAAGCTAGGCAATTTATCTAACCTGGGACATTTGACAATTGAGGTAAGTCAAGAACATATACCCAATATAGCTCTTATGTTACCATGGTCTGGGCATTCAGCAAGCACACCGTCATATGCCCAGCATATGCATATCTTCTGCAGCATTCTGTGGAAAAAACATAGGGGACATGCCTTCTCCCCCAATATTAAATCAGGATCATGGCATATGTCAATAAGTGAATTCCTTCATTTCACCTAGACATCAATATGCCTAATTACAAGATGTCATATACATTTAGCAAGGATTTTCTAGGCATCCAAATTTTAAAATTTTCTTAAAAACATGCAAGCATAATATAAATGATATGCACGGGGACATGATTTCCCCTCTCTTCTCTCTTCCAAGAAGATATTGTTTTATTAATTTAAGTTGGAACACAAAGTATAACCCATAACATAGGCAATAACTATGTAATTATATAAAATAAACATAGCATTTTTAGTTGCTTTTTCTGTTAGAGCAGTTGCAACTAGACAGCCTAAAAATGAATCATTAGTCACATGCACATATTTTTTAATCTTCTAAATTAGAAATATGAGTATCATTTATCTGTAATAACTAAGTCCTCTAGGATTAACACGATTACGTGGTAGAGGTAGAAATTGAGGACATCAAGAACAAATCTTTATAATTTGATGTGCACAAAATATAACATTATTTCAAATACCTAAAGGACAGTCATTTAGAGAACTAATCCTTTGTTCTTAGAAATTTGAATCACATATGCATATGAATAATTGCTTAAAATTGGTCCATTTTTAATACTGCAAGAATTAGCAGTATTAAAAATGGACCAATTTTAAGCAATTATAAACCATGAGCTATATATATATATATATCTACTATTATTAAAAGCTTGACTTTTAGCATCTTAAAAATAGCTGCTATAGCACGCAATTCAGGTATCTGTGTTGAATACGGAGAAACTTAAAGGAATAAACATGTGATCTGATAGTAAAAATTATCTTTTGGATAACAATTATTAATTTTGCCTAAAAATGCTTGCCATGTAATAGATCAACCATTAGTAATAAATTTGATTGCTGCTTGAAGCAAGGAACAAACGTTTCCTACCTTGAAAACAGAGGTTTAAGACCTTCTGTGGCAAGCTTAAAATGAGGTAAATAAGATAAAGCCAATTAATATATCCTAACAACCTCTGAAAACCATTTACCTAAAAATTCTAAAGGTCCATAGTTAGGAGCAAGGGCCTGTAACAAACATTCCATGAACATTATACACTGAAAATTTTAAGATCCTAACTTCTAGTATTGAAACAGAGACAAAACATTTTTTTTTATTTATCTGCCCTAGGATCACTAAAGGTGGATTAAACAAAAGAAGCCTGTAATTCCATGGTCAAAGGAACCTACTTGATATCAAATACATTTCCACTGAGATCTCCTTTTTAATCTTGGAGAGTTAAATTTTGCTCCTACCATTGTAGCCTATAAACTTGTGGAAAAGTGGCAATGGGTCTCTAAAACCCATAGCTGTATCACTCTCAAAATTATCTTAATTACAAAATGTTAAGAATTATGAGCCTGCAAACTGAAAACTGCAGCCAATGACACACTGATTTTTATTGTAACTCAATGTTTTCTTGCAATATTAGAGCACAATTGCAATTTTGGAAGCAAACCCCAATTTTAAACAATCTATTTTCTTTAAAATCAATGGCAAACACATATTTACAGCACAAGGTTTGTCTGCCAGTTCTTATGTTCAAGTGTATGACAGTGTAATTTATTAAAGAGACATTATTTTAAATCTTAATCTTCATTGAGTCCAATCTCCAGGCCAAGATTCACATGAAACACCATGCCAATTTAGGAGCATCTTAAAGGCCTGTATTTCCTGGATTGTGTCATGCCACGTGTTGTTTAAAAATGGCGACTACCCTAAACTACCAGCTTTAACCGTCATGCCACGTGTTGTTTAAAAATGGCAACTACCCTAAACTACCAGCTTTAACCTAACTTTTGTTAATAACATTATGCCTTTTAAATCATGTCCAGTGACTTAAGCCAATACTCTATAGTCAAGACATGCAAAATATACCTTTAAATCCAATTATAAACAAGAACAAAGCATGAGTTGCGTTAGGCCACGTGTAGCTAGTTAAGATGGCTCCAACACCGAATCACCAGTTTTAAACTATCCTTTTCTTACTAACACTATATCTTTTAAATCATACCCAATTAATTTATAACTCTTTAGTCAAGATGTTATGTAAAACCTTATACCGTTAAGACCAATTAGAAACAAGTATAAAGCGACTACATGAATTTCACAAGCCAAACCAAAGTTTTCCCAAATCTCAAGGCTTCTGGGCTTTTAAGAGCGGCTTTTTCCCCAGCCATGCTTGCCTCTTGGGTGAGTGAGCTGCGCTGCTGCGGCGCGGCTTTAAATCAATCCCCACACAAACTGTGGCTGGCTCAAGAGGTTACCAGCAGATGAAATCCTTACCAATTTTTCTTTTTAACATGAAACAGTCATTCACACAAAAACACAGAGAGGACATAAACATACACATAGACAAACAGTCGGTGCACCGGGACAAACACGGAAAGATACACAGAAAGTTAAGCGCGCTTGTTAAGCAATTGCATCCATTTTCTTCTTTAAACAGCTCTTAGAGGCTGTGAACACATGCCTATTTTTAAAACCCCTTTCCTTTTCGCCTAAATCAGCTCTTACGAGCTTTGGGCAACTGCCTACCAAATTCCTTCCCCATATTTCCCTATCTTTTCAACCCAAGTGGCCACTGTGCCGGGTCAACACAGTTTGCTTGAAAAACCCGTATCCCTCTGCACTCACAACAATAGAAAAAATTTTTCACTAGCGCTAGTATTTGACCTCTATGTTGCTTACCGTGCGGATACCATTCCTTATCACCTTTTCTGCGAAGCTTCGCTGGATAGGGTTACCTCAGGAAATTCTCCCGTACCAGGTTGCCCCACGTTGGGCACCAATATGTAGAGTTCCATAGCTGCCTGCAGCTATTACGAAGTGGGTTTCTGGAACAGAAGCTGAGGAATAAATGGGGAAGCGGGGGGGGGGCAAAAAGAAGTATGGCTAAGACAATATTCACTGATCAAAGCCAGAAACTTTAATGGCGCCAGACCTTTTAACAGTTTGGGCAAACCCTTACCCCCAGACTCCAGGCTGAGTTCCGGTGGAAGTTGTCTAGCTTCTCTTGGAGGTCCTCGTCTTGACTGCTCCTGCAGCTGGGTGGGTCACCTGCTTAATTCAGGAATTCCTAGACCTGGAGGAACAATGAACTTAACCTTTACTTCGAGCACTCGGCCCTAGGTGGAGCAGGATCCTGGCTAACTGGGAGACGTTAACCTTGACCAAAGTCAAACTCTGACCCAGTGCATGACTGCCCCAATATGGCTCTGTACAATCTTGTTTTTCCTAAACAACGTTTTAACTCGAAAATCTTTGGTGTTGCGTGTATGTCTAACTGTGTAGCCTCAAAAGAGAATGCACAGGAGAGTTTGCTCTCGAAAGAATATGTAAGAATACCACGTTATAAGGAAATACAGTGTTGCAGACTAAAGAAAAATACGTACGTATTAGAAATACTTAAACTTTAGGAGAAGAAATAACACAGCGTACAAAATTATCTTGTTTTTCCTAAACAACACGTTGTAACTCGGAAAGTTTTGGTGTTGTCTGTATGTCTAAGCGTGTAGCTTCAAAAGTGAACACACAGGAGAGTTTTCTCTCAAAGAATATGTAAGAATTCCACCTTATAAGGAAATACAGTGTTGCAGAGTAAAAACAAATACGTATGAATTGGAAATACTTAAACTTTATGAGAAGAAGTAACGCATCCTGCGAGATTATCTTGTTTTTCCTAAACAACACGTTTTAATGCGAAAAGCTTTGGTGTTGAGTGTATGACTAAGCGTGTAGCCTCAAAAGAGAACGCACAGGATAGTATTCTCTCAAAAAAATATTTTCGATTACCACGTTTTAAGGAAATCCAGCATTGTGCGAAATTATCTTGTTTTTCCTAAACAACACGTTGTAACTCGAAAAGCTTTGGTGTTGCGTGTATGTCTAAGCGTGCAGCCTCAAAAGAGTACGCACAGGAGAGTTTTCTCTCGAACGAATATGTAAGAAAACGACGTTATCAGGAAATATAGTGTTGCAGAGTAAAGACAAATACGTATGTGTTGGAAATACTTAAACTTTACGAGAAGAAATATCACATCGTGCAAAATTATCTTGTTTTTCCTAAACAACATATTGTAACTCGAAAAGATTTAGTGTTGCGTGTATGTATATGCTTATAGCCTCAAAAGAGAAGGCACAGGAGTGTTTTCTCTCGAAAAAATATGTCACAATACCATGTTTTAAGGAAATCCTGCATCATGCGAAATTATCTTGTTTTTCCTAACACATGTTTTAAATGAAAAGCTTTGGTGTTGCATGTAGGTCTAAGTGTGTAGCCTCAAAAGAGAATGCACAGGAGAGTTTTCTCTCGCAAGAATATGTAAGAATACCACGTTACAAGGAAATACAGTTTTGCAGAGTAAAGACAAATACACACATATTAGAAATGCTTAAACTTTACGAGAAGAAATAAAGCATCTTACAAAATTATCTTGTATTTCCTAAACAACACGTTGTAACTCGAAATGATTTGGTGTGGCGTATATGTCTATGCGTGTAGCCTCAAAAGAAAATGCACAGGAGAGTCTTCTCTCGAAAAAATATGTCAGAATACCACGTTTTAAGGAAATCCCGCATCGTGTGAAATTATCTTGTGTTTCCTAAACAACACGTTGTAACTCGAAAAGCTGGGGTGTCGCGTGTATGTCTAAGCGTGAGCCTCAAAAGAGAATGCACAGGAGAGCATTTTTCTCGATGGAATATGTAAGAATACCATGGTATAAGGAAATACAGTGTTGCAGAGCAAAGACAAATACGTACATATTGGAAATACTTAAACTTTACGAGAAGAAATAAGGCATCGTGCAAAATTATCTTGTTTTTCCTAAACAACAGGTTGTAGCTCGAAAATATTTGGTGTTGTGTGTATGTCTAAGCATGTAGCCTCAAAAGAGAATGCACAGGAGAATTTTCTCTCCTAAAAATATGTCAGAATACCACATTTTAAGGAAATCCAGCATCGTGCGAAATTATCTTGTTTTTCCTAAACAACACGTTGTAACTCGAAAAGCTTTGGTGATGTGTGTATGCCTAGGTGTGTAGCCACAGAAGAGAATGCACAGGACAGATTTCTCTCGAAAGAATATGTCAGAATACCACGTTACTAGGAAAAACAGTGTTGCAGAGTAAAGACAAATACGTACGTATTAGAAATACTTAAACGTTATGAGAAGAATTAACGCTCCATACAAAATTATCTTGTATTTCCTAAACAACAAGTTGATATTCGTAAAGATTTGGTGTTGCGTGTATGACTAAGCATGCAGCCTCAAAAGAGAACGCACAGGAGAGTTTTCTCTCGAAAGAATATATAAGAATTCCACGTTAGAACCTAATACAGTGTTGCAGAGTAAAGACAAATATGTACGTATTAGAAATACTTAAACATTACGAGAAGAAATAACGCATCATGCAAAATTATCTTGTTTTTCCTAAACAACACGTTGTAACTCGAAAAGATTTGGTGTTGAATGTATGACTAAGCGTGTAGCCTCATAAGAGAACGCACAGGATAGTTTTCTCTCGAAAAAATATGTCAGAATACCACGTTTTAAGGAAATCCAGCATCGTGCGAAATTATCTTGTTTTTCCTAAACAACATATTGTAACTCGAAAAGCTTTGGTGCTGTGTGTATGCTTAAGTGTGTAGCCTCAGAAGAGAATGCACAGGAGAGTTTTCTCTCAAAAGAATATGTCAGAATACCATGTTACAAGGAAATACAGTGTTGCAGAGTAAAGACAAATACGTACGTATCAGAAACACTTAAATGTTATGAGAAGAATTAACGCTCCCTACAAAATTATCTTGTATTTCCTAAACAACAAGTTGATATTCGTAAAGATTTGGTGTTGCGTGTATGACTAAGCGTGCAGCCTCAAAAGAGAACGCACAGGAGATTTTTCTCTCAAAAGCATAAGTAAGAATTCCACGTTGTAACGTAATACAGTGTTGCAGAGTAAAGACAAATATGTATGTATTAGAAATACTTAAACTTTACGAGAATAAATAACGCATCATGCAAAATTATCTTATTCTTCCTAAACAACACGTTTAACACGAAAAGATTTGGTGTTGATAGTATGACTAAGCGTGTAGCCTCAAAAGAGAACACACAGGATAGTTTTCTCTCGAAAAAATATGTCAGAATACCACGTTTTAAGGAAATCCAGCCTCGTGCAAAATTATCTTGTTTTTCCTAAACAACACGTTTTAACTCGAAAAGCTTTGGTGTTGTGTGTATGCCTAAGAGTGTAGCCTCAGAAGAGAATGCACAGGAGAGTTTTCTCTCGAAAGAATATGTCAGAATACCACGTTACAAGGAAATACAGTGTTGCAGAGTAAAGACAAATACGTACATATTAGAAATACTTAAACGTTATGAGACAAATAACGCTCTGCACAAAATTATCTTGTATTTCCTAAACCAAAAGTTGATATTCGTAAAGATTTGGTGTTGCGTGTATGACTAAGCGTGCAGCCTCAAAAGAGAACGCACAGGAGATTTTTCTCTCAAAAGAATATGTAAGAATTCCACGTTATAACGTAATACAGTGTTGCAGAGTAAAGACAAATATGTATGTATTAGAAATACTTAAACTTTACGAGAAGAAATAATGGATCATGCAAAATTATCTTGTTTTTCCTAAACAACGCATTGTAACTCGAAAAGATTTGGTGTTGAGTGTATAACTAAGCATGTAGCCTCAAAAGAGAATGCACAGGATAGTTTTCTCTCGAAAAAATATGTCAGAATACCACATTTTAAGGAAATCCAGCATCGTGCGAAATTATCTTGTTTTTCCTAAATAGCACGTTGTAAATCGAAAAGATTTGGCGTTAAGTGTATGACTAAGCGTGTAGCCTCAAAAGAGAATGCACAGGAGAGTTTTCTCTCGAAAAAATATGTCAGAATACCACGTTTTAAGGAAATCCAGCATCGTGCAAAATTATCTTGTTTTTCTTAAACAACATGTTGTAACTCGAAATGCTTTGGTGTTGCTTGTTTGTTTCAGCATGTAGCCTCAAAAGAGAACAAACAGGAGAGATTTCTGTAAAAAAAAATATGTCAGAATACCACGTTTTAAGGAAATCCAGCATCGTGCGAAATTATCTTTTTTTCCTAAACAACATGTTTTAATTCGAAAAGCTTTGGTGTTGCGTGTACGTCTAAGTGTGTAGCCTCACAAGAGAATGCACAGGAGAGTTTTCTCCCGAAAAAATATGTCAGACTACCACGTTTTAAGGAAATCCCACATAGTGCGAAATTATCTTTTTTTTCCCTAAACAACACTTTGTAACTCAAAAATCTATGGTGATGCGAGTATGTCTAAGAGTGTAGCCTCAAAAGAGAATGCACAGGAGAGTTTTCTCTCGAAAGAATATGTAAGAATACCACGTTTCAAGGAAATACAGTGTTGCATATTAATGACAAATACGTACGTATTAGAAATACTTAAACATTACGAGAACAAATAACGCATCGTACAAAATTACCTTGTATTTCCTAAACAACACGGTGTAACTCGAAAAGATTTGGTGTTCCGTGTATGTCTAAGCATTTAGCCTCAAAAGAGAATGCACAGGTCAATTTTCTGTCGAAAAAATATGTCAGAATACCACGTTATAAGGAAATCCCGCATCATGTGAAATTATCCTGTTTTTCTTAACAAGACATTTTAACTCGAAAAGATTTTGTGTTGCATGTATGTCTAAGCATGTATCCTCAAAAGATAATGCACAGGAGAGTTTTTTCTCGAAAGAATATGTAAGAATACCACGGTATAAGGAAATACAGTGTTGCAGAGTAAAGACAAATATGTACGTATTAGAAATACTTAAACTTTATGAGAAGAAATAACGCATCGTAAAAAATTATCTTGTATTTCATAAAAAACACGTTGTAACTCGAAAGGATTGGGTGTTGTGTGTATGTCTAAATGTGTGTCCTCAAAAGAGAACCCACAGGAGTATTTTCTCTCGAAAAAATATGTCAGAATACCACGTTTTATAGAAATCCTGCATCGTGTGTAATTATCTTGTTTTTCCTAAACAACACACTGTAACTCGAAAAGCTTTGGTGTTTCGTGTATGTCTAAGCGTGTACCCTCAAAAGAGAACGCACAGGAGAGTTTTCTCTCAAAAAATATGTCAGAATACCACGTTTTAAGAAAATCCCTTATTGTGCGAAATTATCTTGTTTTTCGTAAACAACTTGTTTTAACTCGAAAAGCTTTGGTGTTGGGTTTTGTCTAAGCGTGCAGCCTCAAAAGGGCATGCACAGTAGAGTTTTCTCTCGAAAGAATATGTAAGAATACCACGTTATAAGGAAATATAGTTTTGCAGAGTAAAGACAAATACATACATATTGGAAATACTTAAATTATACAAGGAGAAATAAGGCATCGTGCAAATTTCTTTGTTTTTCTTAAACAACACTTTGTTATTCGAAAAGATTTGGTGTTGTGTGTGTGTCTAAACCAGTAGCCTCAAAAGAGAACGCACAGGAGAGTTTTCCCTTGAAAAAATTTGTCCGAATACCACGTTTTAAGGAAATCCTGTATCATGCGAAATTATCTTGTTTTTCCTAAACAACACACTGTAACTCGAAAACCTTTGGTGTTGCGTGTATGTCTAAGCGTGTACCCTCAAAAGAGAACGCACAGGAGAGTTTTCTCTCAAAAAATATGTCAGAATACCACGTTTTAAGAAAATCCCTTATTGTGCGAAATTATCTTGTTTTTCCTAAATAACTTGTTTTAACTCGAAAAGCTTTGGTGTTGGGTTTTGTCTAAGCGTGCAGCCTCAAAAGGGAATGCACAGTAGAGTTTTCTCTCGAAAGAATATGTAAGAATACCACGTTATAAGGAAATATAGTGTTGCAGAGTAAAGACAAATACGTACATATTGGAAATACTTAAATTATACGAGAAGAAATAAGGCATCGTGCAAAATTTCTTTGTTTTTCTTAAACAACACTTTGTTATTCGAAAAGATTTGGTGTTGTGTGTGTGTCTAAACCAGTAGCCTCAAAAGAGAACGCACAGGAGAGTTTTCCCTTGAAAAAGTTTGTCAGAATATCACGTTTTAAGAAAATCCTGCATCATACGAAATTATCTTGTTTTTCCTAAACAACACATTGTAACTCGAAACGCTTTGGTGTCGCTTGTATGTCTCAGCGTGTAGCCTCAAAAGATAATGCACAGGAGAGTTTTCTCTCCAATGAATATGTAAGAATACCACGTTATAAGGAAATACAGTGTTGCAGAGTAAAGACAAATACTTACTTATTAGAAACACTTTAAATTTACGAGAAGAAATAACGCATCGTAAAAAATTAACTTGTATTTCCTAAACAACACGTTGTAACTCGAAAAGATTTGGTGTTGCGTGTATGTCTAAACGTTTAGCCTCAAAAGAGAACCCACAGGATTATTTACTCTCCAAAAAATATGTCAGAATACCACGTTTTAAGGAAATCCTGCATTGTGCAAAATTATCTTGTTTTTCTTAAACAACATGTTGTTACTCTAAAAGCTTTGGTGTTGCTTGTATGTCTCAGCGTGTAGCCTCAAAAGAGAACGCACAGGAGAGTTTTCTATCGAAAAAATATGTCAGTATACCACGTTTTAAGGAAATCCTGCATCGTGAGAAATTATCTTGTTTTTCCTAAACAACACGTTACAACTCGAAAAGCTTTGGTGTTGTGTGTATGTCTAAGTGTATACCCTCAAAGAGAACGCACAGGAGAGTTGTCTCTCGAAAAAATATGTCAGAATACCACGTTTTAATAAAATCCCGTATCGTGCGAAATTATCTTGTTTTTCCTAAACAACTTGTTGTAACTCGAAAAGCTTTGGTGTTCGTTTTTGTCTAAGCATGCAGCATCAAAAGAGAACGCACAGGAGAGTTTTCTCTCGAAAGAATATGTAAGAATACCATGTTATAAGGAAATATAGTGTTGCTGAGTAAAGACGTACCTATTGGAAATACTTAAACTTTACGAGAAGAAATAACGCATCGTGCAAAATTATCTTGTTTTTCCTAAACAACACGTTTTAACTCAAAAGGATTTGGTGTTGCGTGTATGTCTAAACGTGTAGCCTCAAAAGAGAACGCACAGCAGAGTTTTCTCTCGAAAAAATATGTCAGAATACCACGTTTTAAGGAAATCCTGCATCGTGCGATATTATCTTGTTTTTCCTAAACAACACGTTGTAACTCAAAACGCTTTGTTGTAGCTTGTATGTCTCAGCGTGTAGCCTCAAAAGAGTACACACAGGAGAGTTTTCTCTCATTAAAATATGTCAGAATACCACGTTTTAAGGAAATCCTGCATCATGCAAAATTATCTTTTTTTTCCTAAACAACTTGTTTTAACTAGAAAAGCTTTGGTGTTGCGTTTTTGTTTAAGCATGCAGCCTCAAAAGAGAATGCACAGGACAGTTTTCTCTCAAAAGAATATGTAAGAATACCGTGTTATAAGGAAATACAGTGTTGCAGATTAAAGACAAATATGTACATATTGCAAATATTTAAACTTTACGAGAAGAAATAACGCATCGTGCAAAATTATCTTGTTTTTCCTAAACAACAGGTTGTAACTTGAAAAGATTTTGTGTTACGTGTATGTCTAAGCTTGTAGCCTCAAAAGAGAATGTACAGGAGGTTTTCTCTCCAAAGACTATGTAAGAATACCACGTTATAAGGAAATACAGTGTTGCAGAGTAAAGACAACTACTTACTTATTAGAAATACTTAAACTTTACGAGAAGAAATAACTCATCGTACAAAATTAATTGTATTTCCTAAACAACACGTTGTAACTCGAAAAGATTTTGTGTTGCGTGTATGTCTAAACGTTTAGCCTCAAAAGAGAACCCACAGGATTATTTACTCTCGAAAAAATATGTCAGAATGCCACGTTTTAAGGAAATCCTGCATCGTGCAAAATTATCTTGCTTTTCCTAAACAACATGTTATAACTTGAAGAGCTTCGGTGTTGCTTGTATGTCTCACCGTGTAGCCTCAAAAGAGAACGCACAGGAGAGTTTTCTGTCGAAAGAATATGTCAGAATACCACGTTTTAAGGAAATCCTGCATCGTGTGAAATTATCTTATTTTTCCTAAACAACATGTTTTAACTCGAAAAGCTTGTTTTTTGCGTGTATGTCTAAGTGTGTATCCTAAAAAAAGAATGCACAGGAGAGTTTTCTCTCTAAAGAATATGTAAGAGTACCACGTTATAAGGAAATACAGTGTTGCAGAGTAAAGACAAATACGTACGTATTAGAAATACTTAAACTTTTCGTAAAGAAATGCGCATCGTACAAAATTATCTTGTATTTCCTAAACAACTCGTTGTAACTCGAAAAGATTTGGTGTGGCGTGTATGTCTAAGCGTGTAGCCTCAAAAGAGTACGCACAGGAGAGTTTTCTCTCGAAAAAATATGTCAGAATACCACGTTTTAAGGAACTCACGCATAGTGCGAAATTATCTTGTTTTTCCTAAACAACACGTTATAACTCGAAAAGATTTGGTGTTGCATGGTTGTCTAAACGTGTAGCCTCAAAAGAGCACCCACAGAGGAATTTTCTCTCGACAAGATATGTCAGAATACCACGTTTTAAGGAAATCCCGCATCTTGCGAAATTATTTTTTTCCCTAAACAACACGTTGTAACTCGAAAACCTTTGGTGATGCGTGTATGTCTAAGCATGTAGCCTGAAAAGAGAACGCACAGGAGAGTTTTCTCTCAAAAGAATATGTAAGAATACCACGTTACAAGGAAATACAGTGTTGCAGAGTAAAGACAAAAATGTACGCATTAGAAATACTTAAACATAACGAGAAGAAATAAAGCATCGTAAAAATTATCTTGTATTTCCTAAACAACACGTTGTAGCTCGAAAAGATTTGGTGTTGCGTGTATGTCTAAGCATGTAGCCTTAAAAGAGAATGCAAAGGAGAGTTTTCTCTTGAAAAATATGTCAGAATACCACGTTTTAAGGAAATCCCGCATCGTGCGAAATTATCTTGTTTTTCTTAAACAACACGTTGTAACTCGAAAAGTTTGGTGTTACGTGTATGTCTAAGCGTGTAGCCTCAAAAGAGAATGAACAGAAGAGTTTTCTCTTGAAAGAATATGTAAGAATACCATGTTATAAGGAAATACAGTGTTGCAGATTAAAGGCAACTACGTACATATTGGAAATACTTAAACTTTATGAGAAGAAATAACGCTTCGTGCAATATTATATTGTTTTTCCTAAACAACACGTTGTAACTTGAAAAGATTTAGTGTTACGTGTATGTCTAAGCTGGTAGCCTCAAAAGAGAATGGACAGGAGAGTTTTCTCTCGAAAAAATATGTCAGAATACCACGTTTTAAGGAAATCCCGCATTGTGCGAAATTATCTGTTTTTTCCTAAACAACAGGATGTAACTCGAAAAGCTTTGGTGTTGCGTGTATGTCTAAGCATGTAGCCTCAAAAGAGAACGCACAGGAGAGTTTTCTCTCGAAAGAATATGTAAGAATAGCACGTTATAAGGAAATACAGTGTTGCAGAGTAAAGACAAATACGTATGTATTAGAAATACTTAAACTTTATGAGAAGAAATAATGCATCGTACAAAATTAACTTGTGTTTCCTAAACAACACGTTGTAACTCGAAAGGATTTGGTGTTGCGTGTATGTCTAAACGTGTAGCCTCAAAGGAGAACCCACAGGAGAATTTTGACTGGAAAAAAATATGTCAGAATAACATGTTTTAAGGAAATCCTGCATCGTGCGGTATTATCTTGTTTTTCCTAAACAACATGTTTTAACTCGAAAAGCTTTGGTGTTGCGTGTATGTCTAAGCGTGTAGCCTCAAAAGAGAATGCACAGGAGATTTTTCTCTTACAAGAATACATAAGAATACCACGTTACAAGGAAATACAGTTTTGCAGAGTAAAGACAAATACATACATATTAGAAATACTTAAACTTTACGAGAAGAAATAACACATCCTATAAAATTATCTAGTATTTCCTAAAAAACACGTTGAAACTGGAAAATATTTGGTGTGGCGGGTATGTCTAAGCGTGTAGCCTCAAAAGGGAACGCACAGGAGAGCTTTCTTTCGAAAGAATATGTAAGAATACCATGTTACAAGGAAATACAGTGTTGCAGAGTAAAGACAAATACAGACGTATTGGAAATACTTAAACATTAAGAGAAGAAATAAATCATCATACAAAATTATCTTGTATTTCCTAAACAATAAGTTGTAACTCGAAAAGATTTTGTGTGGCGTGTATGTCTAATCATGTAGCCTCAAAAGAGAGCGCTCATGAGAGTTTTCTCTCGAAAAAATATGTCAGAATACCACGTTTGAAAGAACTCCCGCATATTGCGAAATTATCTTCTTTTTTCCTAAACAACACGTTATAACTCGAAAAGATTTGCTGTTGCGTGGTTGTCTAAACATGTAGCCTCAAAAGAGAACCCACAGAGGAATTTTCTCTCGAAAAAAAATATCAGAACACCACGTTTTAAGGAAATCCCGCATCTTGCCAAATTATCTTTTTTTTTCCTAAACAACACATTGTAACTCGTAAAGCTTTGGTGATGCGTGTATTTCGAAGTGTGTAGCCTCAAAAGTGAATGCACAGGAGAGTTTTCTCTCGAAACAATATGTAAGAATACCACGTTACAAGCAAATACAGTGTTGCAGAGTAAAGACAAATATGTATGTATTAGAAATACTTAAACATTACGAGAAGAAATAAAGCATCGAAAAAAAATTATATTGTATTTCCTAAACAACACGTTGTAACTCGAAAGGATTTGGTGTTGCGTGTATGTCTAAGCATGTAGCCTTAAAAGAGAACGCACAGGAGTGTTTTCTCTCGAAAAAATATGTCAGAATACCAGGTTTTAAGGAAATCCTGCATTGTGCGAAATTATCTTGTTTTTACTAAACAACACTTTGTAACTCGAAAAGCTTTGGTGTTGCGTGTATGTCTAAACGTGTAGCCTCCAAAGAGAACACACAGGAGAATTTTCTCTCAACAAAATATGTCAGAATACCACGTTTTAAGGAAATCCCACCTCATGCGAAATTATCTTGTTTTTCTTAAAGAACACGTTGTAATTCGAAAAGATTTTGTGTTGCATGTATGTCTAACCTTGTAGCCTCAAAAGAGAACGCACGAGAGTTTTCTCTCGAAAAAATATGTCAGAATACCACGTTTTCAAGAACTCCCGCATAGTGTGAAATTATCTTGTTTTTCCTAAACAACACGTTATAACTCGAAAAGATTTGGTGTTGCGTGGTTGTCTAAACATGTAGCCTCAAAAGAGAACCCACAAAGGAATTTTCTCTCGACAAAATATGTCAGAATACCACGTTTTAAGGAAATCCCGCATCTTGCGAAATTATCTTTTTTTTCCTAAACAAAACGTTGTAACTCGAAGAGCTTTGGTGATGCCTGTATGTCTAAGTGAGTAGGTTCAAAAGAGAACGCACAGAAGAGGTTTCTCTCGAAAGAATATGTAAAAATACCACGTTACAAGGAAATACAGTGTTGCAGAATAAAGACAAATACGTATGTATTAGAAATATTTAAACATTACGAGAAAAAATAAAGAATCGTAAAAAATTATCTTGTATTTCCTAAACAACTCGTTTTATCTCGAAAAGATTTGGTGTTGCGTGTATGTCTAAGCATGTAGCTTTAAAAGAGAATGCACAGGAGAGTTTTCTCTCGAAAAAATATGTCAGAATACCACGTTTTAAGGAAATCCTGCATTGTGCAACATTATCTTGTTTTTCCTAAACCACACGTTGTAACTCGAAAAGCTTTGGTGTTGCGTGTATGTCTAAAGGTGTAGCCTCCAAAGAGAACCCACAGAAGAATTATCTCTCGACAAAATATTTCAGAATACCACGTTTTAAGGAAATCCCGCATCATGTGAAATTATCTTGTTTTTCTTAAAGAGCACGTTGTAACTCGAAAAGATTTTGAGTTACGTGTAAGTCTAAGCTTGTAGCCTCAAAAGAGAATGCACAGGAGAGTTTTCTCTCGAAAAAATATGTCAGAATACCACATTTTAAGGAAATCCCGCATTGTGAGAAATTATCTTGTTTTTCCTAAACATGTTTTAACTCGAAAAGCTTTGGTGTTGCGTGTATGTTTAAGTGTGTAGCCTCAAAAGAGAATGCACAGGAGAGTTTTCTCTCGAAAGAATATGTAAGAATACCATGTTACAAGGAAATACAGTTTTGCAGTGTAAAGACAAATATGTACATATTAGAAATACTTAAACTTATGAGAAGAAATAACGCATCATAAAAAATTATCTTGTATTTCCTAAAGAACACGTTGTAACTCGAAAAGATTTGGTGTTGTGTGTATGTCTAAATGTGTACCCTCAAAAGAAAATGCACAGGAGAGTTTTTTCTCAAAAAAATATGTCAGAATACTGCGTTTTAAGGAAATCCTGCATCTTGTGAAATTATCTTCTTTTTCCTAAACAACACGTTGTAACTGGAAAAGCTTTGGTGTAGCTTGCATGTCTCAGCGTGTAGCTTCAAAAGAGAACACACAGGAGAGTATACTCTCGATAAAATATGTCAGAATACCACGTTTTAAGGAAATCCTGCATCGTGCGTAATTATCATTTTTTTCTATGAATCTTGTTTTACCTTGAAAAGCTTTGGTGTTGCATTTTTGTCTAAGCGTGCAGCCTCAAAAGAGAACGCACAGGACAGTTTTCTCTCAAAAGAATATGTAAGAATACCATGTTATAAGGAAATACAGTGTTGCAGATTAAAGACAAATACGTACATATTGGAAATATTTAAACTTTACGAGAAGAAATAACGCATCGTGCAAAATTATCTTGTTTTTCCTATACAACACGTTGTAACTCGAAAAGATTTGGTGTTGCGTGTATGTCTAAGCTTGTATCCTCAAAAGAGAACGCACAGGAGAGTTTTCTCTAGAAAAAATGTGTCAGAATACCACGTTTTAAGGAAATCCTGCATCCTGCGAAATTATCATGTTTTTCCTAAACAAGACCTTGTAACTCGTAAAGCTTTGGTGTAGCTTTTATGTCTCAGCGTGTAGCCTCAAAAGAGAACACACAGGAGAGTTTTCTCTTGAAAAATATGTATGAATACCACGTTTTAAGGAAATCCTGCATCGTGCGAAATTAACTTTTTATTTACTAAACAACATGTTGTAACTCGAAATGCTTTGGTGTTGCTTGTATGTCTCAGCGTGTAGCCTCAAAAGAAAACGCACAGGAGAGATTTCTGTCGAAAAAATATGTCAGAATACCACGTTTTAAGGTAATCCTGCATCGTGAGAAATTATCTTTTTTTCCCTAAACAACATGTTTTAACTCGAAAAGCTTTGGTGTTGCGTGTATGTCTAAGTGTGTAGCCTCAAAAGAGAATACACAGAAGAGTTTCCCCTCGCAAGAAATTGTAAGAATACCACGTTACAAGGAAATACAGTTTTGCAGATTAATGCAAATACGCATCTATTAGAAATACTTAAACTTTTCAAGAAGAAATAACACATTTTATAAAATTATCTAGTACTTCCTAAACAACACGTTGTAACTCGAAAAGATTTGCTGTGGCGTGTATGTCTAAGCGTGTAGCCTCAAAAGAGAACGCACAGGAGAGTTTTCTCTCGAAAAAAATATGTCAGAATACCACGTTTTAAGGAAATTCCGCATCATGCGAAATTATCTTGTTTTTCTTAAACAACACGTTGTAACTCGAAAATCTTTGGTGATAAGTGTATGTCTAAGCGTGTACCCTCAAAAGAGAACGCACAGAGGAGTTTTCTCTCGAAAGAATATGCAAGAATACCACGTTACAAGGAAATACAGTGTTGCAGAGTAAAGACAAATACATACATATTAGAAATACTTAAACATTACGAGAAGAAATAAAGCATCGTAAAATATTACCTTGTATTTCCTAAACAACACAATGTAACTCGAAAAGATTTGGTGTTGTGTGTATGTCTAAGAATGCAGCCTTAAAAGAGAACGCACAGGAGTGTTTTCTCTCGAAAAAATATGTCAGAATACCACGTTTTAAGGAAATCCTGCATTGTGCGAAATTATCTTGTTTTTCCTATACAACACTTTGTAACTCGAAAAGCTTTGGTGTTGCGTGTATGTCTAAACTTATAGCCTCCAAAGAGAACCCACAGGAGAAGCTTCTCTCGACAAAATATGTTAGAATACCACGTTTTAAGGAAATCCCGCATCATGCAAAATTATCTTGTTTTTCTTAAAGAACACGTTGTAACTCGAAAAGATTTTGTGTTGCGTGTAAGTCTAAGCTTGTAGCCTCCAAAGAGAACGCACAGGAGAGTTTTCTCTCCAGAAAATATGTCAGAATACCTCGTATTTAGGAAATCCCGCATCGTGTGAAATTATCTTGTTTTTCTTAAACAACACGTTGTAACTCGAAAAGATTTGGTGTTGTGTGTATGTGTAAATGTGTAGCCTCAAAAGAGAACACACAGGAGAGTTTTCTCTCGAAAAATTATGTCAGAATACCACGTTTTAAGAAAATCCCTTATCGTGCGAAATTATCTTGTTTTTCCTAAACAACTTTTTGTAACTCGAAAAGCTTTGGTGTTGCGTTTTTATCTAAGGTGCCGCCTCAAAAGAGAACTCATAGGATAGTTTTCTCTCGAAAGAATATGTAAGAATACCACGTTATAAGGAAATACAGTGTTGCAAAGTAAAGAGAAATACGTACTTATTAGAAATACTTAAACTTTAAAAGAAGAAATAACACATGGTAAAAAATTATCTTATATTTCCTAACAGCACGTTGTAACTCGAAAAGATTTGGTGTTGTGTGTATGTGTAAATGTGTAGCCTTAAAAGAGAATGCACAGGAGAGTGTTCTCTCGAAAAAATATGTCAGAATACCCCGTTTAAAGAAAATCCTGTATCGTGCGAAATTATCTTGTTTTTCCTAAACAACTTGTTGTAACTCGAAAAGCTTTGGTGTTGCGTTTTTATCTAAGGTGCAGCCTCAAAAGAGAACACACAGGAGAGTTTTCTCTCGAAATAATATGTAAGAATACCACGTAATAAGGAAATATAGTGTTGCAGAGTAAAGACAAATACATATTAGAAATACTTAAACTTTACAAGAAGAAACAACACATCATGCAAAATTATCTTGTTTTTCCTAAACAAAACGATGTAACTCGAAAAGATTTGGTGTTGTGTGTTTGTCTAATCTTGTAGCCTCAAAAGAGAACGCACAGGAGAGTTTTCTCTCAAAAAAATATGTCAGAATACCACGTTTTAAGGAAATCCCGCATCGTGCGAAATAATCTAGTTTTTCCTAAACAACATGTTGTAACTCGAAAAGCTTTGCTGTTGCACGTATGTCTAAGCGTGTAGCCACAAAAGAGAATGCACAGGAGAGTTTTCTCTCGCAAGAATATGTAAGAATACCACGTTAAAAGGAAATACAGTTTTGCAGAGTAAAGACAAATAGGTACATCTTAGAAACACCTAAACTTTACGAGAATAACGCATCATGCAAAATTATCTTGTTTTTCCTAAACAACACGTTGTAACTCGAAAAGATTTGGTGTTGCATGTATGTCTAAGCTTGTAGCCTCAAAAGAGAATGCACAGGAGAGTTTTCTGTCGAAAAAATATGTCAGAATACCACGTTTTAAGGAAATATCGCATCGTGAGAAATTATTTTGTTTTTTCTAAACAACACGTTGTAACTCAAAAAGCTTTGGTGTTGCATGTATATCTAAGCGTGTAGCCTCAAAAGAGTACACACAGGAGATTTTTTCTCAAAAGAATATGTAAAAATACCATAAGGAAATACAGTGTTGCAGAGTAAAGAAATAACACATCGTAAAAAATTATCTTGTATTTCCTAAACAACACGTTGTAACTCGAAAAGATTTGGTGTTGCGTGTATGTCTAAACATGTAGCCTCAAAAGAGAAACCACAGTAGTATTTTCTCTTGAAAAAATATATCAGAATACCACGTTTTAAAGAAATCCTGCATCGTGCGTAATTATCTTGTTTTTCCAAACAACATGTTTTAACTTGAAAAGCTTTGTTGTTGCGTTTTTTTTTTCTAAGCGTGCAGCCTCAAAATAGAACGCACAGGAGAGTTTTCTCTTGAAAGAATATGTAAGAATACCACGTTATAAGGAAATACAGTGTTGCAGAGTAAAGACAAATACTTACGTATTGGAAATACTTAAACTTTACTAGAAGAAATAACGCATTGTGCAAAATTATCTTGGTTTTCCTAAACACCACGTTGTAACTCAAAAAGATTTGGTGTTGCATGTATGTCTCAGCTTGTAGCCTCAAAAGAGAACGCACAGGAGAGTTTTCTCTAGAAAAAATATGTCAGAATACCATGCTTTAAGAAAATCCTGCATCCTGCAAAATTATCATGTTTTTCCTTAACAAGACGTTGTAACTCGAAAAGCTTTGGTGTAGCTTTTATGTCTCAGCGTGTAGCCTCGAAAGAGAACACACAGGAGAGTTTTCTCTGAAAAAATATGTATGAATACCACGTTTTAAGGAAATCCTGCATCGTGCGAAATTATCTTTTTATTTACTAAACAACATGTTGTAACTCGAAATGCTTTGGTGTTGCTTGTATGTTTCAGCGTGTAGCCTCAAAGGAGAACGCACAAGAGAGATTTCTGTCGAAAAAATATGTCAGAATACCACGTTTTAAGGAAATCCTGCATCATGCGAAATTGTATTTTTTTTCCCTGAACAATATGTTTTAACTCGAAAAGCTTTGGTGTTGTGTGTATGTCTAAGTGTGTAGCCTCAAAAGAGAATGCACAGGAGAGTTTTCTCTTGCAAGAAATTGTAAGAATACCACGTTACAAGGAAATACAGTTTTGCAGATTAAAGCAAATACGTACCTATTAGAAATACTTAAACATTTCAAGAAGAAATAACACATTGTAAAAAATGATCTAGTACTTCCTAAACAACACGTTGTAACTCGAAAAGATTTGGTGTGGCGTGTATGTCTAAGCGGGTAGCCTCAATAGAGAACGCACAGGAGAGTTTTCTCTCGAAAGACTATGTCAGAATACCACGTTTTAAGGAAATCCTGCATCCTGCGAAATTATCATGTTTTTCCTAAACAAGACGTTGTAACTCGAAAGGCTTTGGTGTAGCTTGTATGTCTTAGCGTGTAGCCTCAAAAGAGAACACACAGGAGAGTTCTCTCTCGAAAAAATATGTCAGAATACCACGGTTTAAGGAAATCCTGCATTGTGCGAAATTATCTTGTTTTTCCTATACAACACATTGTAACTCGAAAAGCTTTAGTGTTGCGTGTATGTCTAAACGTATAGCCTCCAAAGAGAACCCACAGGAGAAGTTCCTCTCAACAAAATATGTCAGAATACCACGTTCTAAGGAAATCCCGCATCATGCGAAATTATCTTGTTTTTCTTAAAGAACACATTGTAACTCAAAAAGATTTTGTGTTTCGTGTATGTCTAATCTTGGAGCCTCCAAAGAGAACGTACAGGAGAGTTTTCTGTAAAGAAAATATGTCAGAATACCTCGTTTTTAGGAAATCCCGCATCGTGCGAAGTTATCTTGTTTTTCTTAAACAACACGTTGTACCTCGAAAAGCTTTGGTGTTGCGTGAATGTCTAAGTGTGTAGCCTCAAAAGAGAACGCACAGGAGAGTTTTCTCTCGAAAGAATATGTAAGAATACCAAGTTATAAGGAAATACAGTGTTGCAGATTAAAGACAAATACGTACATATTGGAAATACTTAAACTTTACGAGAAGAAATAACACATCGTGCAAAATTATCTTGTTTTTCCTAAACAACCCGTTGTAACTCGAAAAGATTTTGTGTTACGTGTATGTCTCTTCTTGTAGACTCAAAAGAGAACGCACAGGAGAGTTTTTTCTCGAAAAAATATGTCAGAATACCACGTTTTAAGGAAATCTTTCATCGTGCAAAATTATCTTGTTTTTCCTAAACAACATGTTTTAACTCGAAAAGCTTTGGTGTTGCGTGTATGTCTAAGTGTGTAGCCTGAAAAGAGAATGCACAGGATAGTTTTCTCTCGCAAGAATATGTAAGAATCCCATGTTACAAGGAAATACAATTTTGCAGAGTAAAGACAAATACGTACATATTAGAAATACTTAAACTTTATGAGAAGAAATAATGCATCGTACAAAATTATCTTGTATTTCTTAAACAACATGTTGTAATTCAAAAAGATTTGGTGTTGCGTGTATGACTAAGCATTTAGCCTCAAAAGAGTAGGCACTGGAGAGTTTTCTCTCGAAAAAATATGTAAGAATACCACGTTATAAGGGAATACAGTGTTGCAGAGTAAAGACAAATAAGTACTTATTAGAAATACTTAAACTTTATGAGAAGAAATAATGCATCGTAAAAAATTATCTTGTATTTCCTAAACAACACGTTGTAACTCAAAAAGATTTGGTGTTGTGTGCATGTCTAAACGGGTACCCTAAAAAGAAAACGCACATGAGAGTTTTTTCTCGAAAAAATATGCCAGAATACCGCGTTTTAAGGAAATCTTGCATCGTGCGAAATTATCTTCTTTTTCCTAAACAACAGGTTGTAACTCGAAAAGCTTTTGTGTAGCTTGTATGTCTCAGCGTATAGCTTCAAAAGAGAACACATAGGAGAGTATTCTCTCGAAAAAATAGTCAGAATACCACGTTTTAAGGAAATCCTGCATCGTGCGAAATTATCATTTTTTCTAAACAACTTGTTTTAACTCGAAAAGCTTTGGTGTTGCGTTTTTGTCTAAGCATGCAGCCTCAAAAGAGAACGAACAGGACTGTTTTCTCTCAAAAGAATATGTAAGAATACCATGTTATAAGGAAATACAGTGTTGCAGATTAAAGACAAATACGTACATATTGGAAATACTTAAATTTTACGAGAAGAAATAACGCATCGTGCAAAATTATCTTGTTTTTCCTAATCAACACGTTGTAACTCAAAAAGATTTTGTGTTACGTGTATGTCTAAGCTTGTATCCTCAAAAGAGAACGCACAGGAGAGTTTTCTCTCGAAAGAATATGTAAGAATACCAAGTTATAAGGAAATACAGTGTTGCAGATTAAAGACAAATACGTACATACTGGAAATACTTAAAGTTTACGAGAAAAAATAACACATCGTGCAAAATTATCTTGTTTTTCCTAAACAACCCGTTGTAACTCGAAAAGATTTTGTGTTACGTGTATGTCTAAGCTTGTAGACTCAAAAGAGAACGCACAGGAGAGCTTTTTTCTCGAAAAAATAAGTCAGAATACCACGTTTTAAGGAAATCGTTCATCGTGCGAAATTATCTTGTTTTTCCTAAACAACATGTTTTAACTCGAAAAGGTTTGGTGTTGCGTGTATGTCTAAGTGTGTAGCCTCAAAAGAGAATGCACAGGAGAGTTTTCTCTCGCAAGAATATGTAAGAATACCATGTTACAAGGAAATACAATTTTGCAGAGTAAAGACAAATATGTACATATTAGAAATACTTAAACTTTATGAGAAGAAATAATGCATCATACAAAATTATCTTGTATTTCCTAAACAATACGTTATAACTCGAAAAGATTTTGTGTTGCGTGTATGTCTAAACGTGTAGCCTCAAAAGAGAATGCAAAGGAGAGTTTTCCCTCGAAAAAATATGTCAGAATACGACGTGTTAAGGAAATCCTGCATCGTGCGAAATTATCATTTTTTCTAAACAACTTGTTTTAACTCGAAAAGCTTTGGTGTTTCGTTTTTGTCTAAGCGTGCAGCCTCAAAAGAGAACGCACAGGACAGTTTTCTCTCAAAAGAATATGTAAGAATACCATGTTATAAGGAAATACAGTGTTGCAGATTAAAGACAAATACGTACATATTAGGAATACTTAAACTTTACGAGAAGAAATATTGCATCATAGAAAAATATCTTGTATTTCCTAAACAACACGTGGTAACTTGAAAAGATTTGTTGTTGTGTGTATTTCTAAACGTGGATCCTCAAAAGAGAAGGCAGAGGAGAGTTTTCTCTCGAAAAAATATGTCTGAATACCATGTTTTAAGGAAATCCAGCATCGTGCGAAATTATCTTGTTTTTCCTAAACAACATGTTGTAACTTGAAAAGCTTTAGTGTAGCTTGTATGTCTCAGCGTGTAGCCTCAAAAGAGAATGCACAGGAGAGTTTTCTCTCGAAAGAATATGTAAGAATACCACGGTATAAGGAAATACAGTGTTGCAGAGTAAAGTAAAAACGTACATATTAGAAATACTTAAACTTTACTAGAAAAAATAACACATCGTAAAAAATTATCTTGTATTTCCTAAGCAACACGTTGTAACTCGAAAAGATTTGGTGTTGTGTGTATGTCTAAATGTGCAGCCTCAAAAGTGAACCCACAGGGAATTTTCTCTCGAAAAAATAAGTCAGAATACCACGTTTTAAGAAAATCCCGAATCGTGCGAAATTATCTTTTTTTTCCTAAACACCTTGTTGTAACTCGAAAAGCTTTGGTGTTGCGTTTTTTTCTAAGCATGCAGCCTCAAAATAGAACGCACAGGAGAGTTTTCTCTCGAAAGAATATGTAAGAATTCCAAGTTATAAGGAAAAACAGTGCTGCAGAGTAAAAACAAATTTGTACGTATTGGAAATAGTTAAAATTTATGAGAAGAACTAACGCATTGTGCAAAATTATCTTGTTTTTCCTAAACAACACGTTGTAACTCAAAAAGATTTGGTGCTGCGTGTATGTCTAAGCTTGTAGCCTCAAAAGAGAACACACAGCAGAGTTTTCTCTCGAAAAAATATGTCAGAATACCATGTTTTAAGGAAATCCTCTATCCTGCAAAATTATCATGTTTTTCCTAAACAAGACGTTGTAACTCGAAAAGCTTTGGTGTAGCTTGTATGTCTCCTCGTGTAGCCTCAAAAGATAACACACAGGAGAGTTTTCTCTCAAAAAAATATGTCAGAATACCACGTTTTAAGGAAATCCTGCATCGTGTGAAATTATCGGTTTTTTTTTTCCTAAACAACATGTTGTAACTCGAAATGCTTTGGTGTTGCTTGTATGTTTCAGTGTGTAACCTCAAAAGAGAAGGCACAGGAGAGATTTCTGTCAAAAACATGTCAGAATACCACCTTTTAAGGAAATCCTGCATCGTGCGAAATTATCTTGTTATTCCAAAACAACACGTTGTAACTATGAAAATCTTTGGTGTTGTGTGCATGTCTAAGCATGTAGCCTCAAAAGAGAACGCGCAGGAGAGTTTTGTCTCAAAAGAATATTTAAAAATACCACGTTATAATACTTAAACTTCACGAGAAGAAATAACGCATTGGGTAAAATTATCTTGTTATTCCTAAACAACACGTTGTAACTCGAATAGCTTTGGTGTTGCGTGTATGTCTAAGGGTGTAGCCTCAAAAGAGAACGAACAGGAGAATGTTCTCTAGAAAAAAAATATGTCAGAATACCACGTTTTAAGGAAATCCCGCATCGTGCGAAATTATCTTGTTTTTCCTAAACAGCACGTTGTAACTTGAAAAGCTTTGGTGTTGCGTGTATGTCTAAGCATGTAGCCTCAAAAGAGAACGCACATGAGAGTTTTCTCTCGAAAATATATGTAAGAATACCACGTTATAAAAAAATAAAGTGTTTCAGAGTAAAGACAAATACGTACATATGGGAAATACTTAAACTTTACGAGAAGAAATAACGCATCTTACAAAATTATCTTGTATTTCCTAAAGAACAGGTTGTAACTTCAAAAGATTTGATGTGGCATGTATGTCAAAGCTTGTAGCCTCAAAAGAGAATGCACAGGAGAGATTTCTCCAAAAAAAAAAAATAATTCAGAATACCATGTTTTAAGAAAATCCCGTATCGTGCGAAATTATCTTGTTTTTCCTAAACAACAGGTTGTAACTCGAAAAGCTTTGGTGTAGCTTGTATGTCTCAGCGTGTAGCTTCAAAAGAGAACACATAGGAGAGTATTCTCTCAAAAAATATGTCAGAATACCACGTTTTAAGGAAATCCTGCATCGTGCGAAATTATCATTTTTTCTAAGCAACTTGTTTTAACTCGAAAAGCTTTGGTGTTGCATTTTTGTCTAAGCATGCAGCCTCAAAAGAGAACGCACAGGACTGTTTTCTCTCAAAAGAATATGTAAGAATACCATGTTATAAGGAAATACAGTGTTGCAGATTAAAGACAAATACGTACATATTGGAATTACTTAAATTTTACGAGAAGAAATAATGCATCGTGCAAAATTATCTTGTTTTTCCTAATCAACACGTTGTAACTCAAAAAGATTTTGTGTTACGTGTATGTCTAAGCTTGTATCCTCAAAAGAGAACGCACAGGAGAGTTTTCTCTCGAAAGAATATGTAAGAATACCAAGTTATAAGGAAATACAGTGTTGCAGATTAAAGACAAATACGTACATATTGGAAATACTTAAACTTTACGAGAAAAAAATTTGCACATCGTGCAAAATTATCTTCTTTATCCTAAACAACCCATTGTAACTCGAAAAGATTTTGTGTTACGTGTATGTCTAAGCTTGTAGACTCGAAAGAGAACACACAGGAGAGCTTTTTGCTCGAAAAAGTAAGTGAGAATACCACGTTTTAAGGAAATCTTTCATCATGCGAAATTATCTTGTTTTTCATAAACAACATATTTTAACTCGAAAAGGTTTGGTGTTGCGCGTATGTCTAAGTGTGTAGCCTCAAAAGAGAATGCACAGGAGAGTTATCTCTCGCAAGAATATGTAAGAATACCATGTTACAAGGAAATACAATTTTGCAGAGTAAAGACAAATACGTACATATTAGAAATATTTAAACTTTATGAGAAGAAATAATGCATCATACAAAATTATCTTGTATTTCCTAAACAATAAGTTATAACTCGAAAAGATTTGGTGTTGCATGTATGTCTAAACGTGTAGCCTCAAAAGAGAATGCAAAGGAGAGTTTTCCCTCGAAAAAATATGTCAGAATACGACATTTTAAGAAAATCCTGCATCGTGCGAAATTATCATTTTTTCTAAACAACTTGTTTTAACTCGAAAAGCTTTGGTGTTTCGTTTTTGTCTAAGCATGCAGCCTCAAAAGAGAACGCACAGGACAGTTTTCTCTCAAAAGAATATGTAAGAATACCATGTTATAAGGAAATACAGTGTTGCAGATTAAAGACAAATACGTACATATTAGGAATACTTAAACTTTACGAGAAGAAATATTGCATCATACAAAAATATCTTGTATTTCCTAAACAACACGTTGTAACTCGAAAAGATTTGTTGTTGCGTGTATTTCTAAATGTGGATCCTCAAAAGAGAACGCAGAGGAGAGCTTTCTCTCGAAAAAATATGTCTGAATACCACGTTTTAAGGAAATCCAGCATCGTGCGAAATTATCTTGTTTTTCCTAAACAACATGTTGTAACTTGAAAAACTTTAGTGTAGCTTGTATGTCTCAGCGTGTAGCCTCAAAAGAGAATGCACAGGAGAGTTTTCTCTCGAAAGAATATGTAAGAATACCACGGTATAAGGAAATACAGTGTTGCAGAGTAAAGAAAAAACGTACATATTAGAAATACTTAAACTTTACTAGAAAAAATAACACATCGTAAAAAATTATCTTGTATTTCCTAAGCAACACGTTGTAACTCGAAAAGATTTGGTGTTGTGTGTATGTCTAAATGTGCAGCCTCAAAAGTGAACCCACAGGGAATTTTCTCTCGAAAAAATATGTCAGAATACCACGTTTTAAGAAAATCCTGAATGGTGCGATATTATCTTTTTTTTCCTAAACACCTTGTTGTAACTCGAAAAGCTTTGGTGTTGCATTTTTTTCTAAGCATGCAGCCTCAAAATAGAACGCATAGGAGAGTTTTCTCTCGAAAGAATATGTAAGAATTCCAAGTTATAAGGAAAAACAGTGTTGCAGAGTAAAAACAAATTTGTACGTATTGGAAATAGTTAAAATTTATGAGAACTAACGCATTGTGCAAAATTATCTTGTTTTTCCTAAACAACACGTTGTAACTCGAAAAGATTTGGTGCTGCGTGTATGTCTAAGCTTGTAGCCTCAAAAGAGAACACACAGGAGAGTTTCTCTCGAAAAAATATGTCAGAATACCATGTTTTAAGGAAATCCTCTATCCTGCGAAATTATCATGTTTTTCCTAAACAAGACGTTGTAACTCGAAAAGCTTTGGTGTAGCTTGTATGTCTCATCGTGTAGCCTCAAAAGATAACACACAGGAGAGTGTTCTCTCAAAAAAATATGTCAGAATACCACGTTTTAAGGAAATCCTGCATCGTATGAAATTATCTTTTTTTTTCCCTAAACAACATGTTGTAACTCGAAATGCTTTGGCGTTGCTTGTATGTTTCAGCGTGTAACCTCAAAAGAGAAGGCACAGGAGAGATTTCTGTCAAAAACATGTCAGAATACCACGTTTTAATGATATCCTGCATCGTGCGAAATTATCTTGTTATTCCAAAACAACACGTTGTAACTATGAAAATCTTTGGTGTTGTGTGCATGTCTAAGCATGTAGCCTCAAAAGAGAATGCGCAGGAGAGTTTTGTCTCAAAAGAATATTTAAAAATACCACGTTATAAGGAAATACAGTGTTGCAGAGTAAAGACAAATACATATGTATTGGAAATACTTAAACTTTACGAGAAGAAATAACGCATCCTGCAAAATTATCTTGTTATTCCTAAACAACACGTTGTAACTCGAATAGCTTTGGTGTTGCGTGTATGTCTAAGGGTGTAGCCTCAAAAGAGAACGCACAGGAGAGTGTTCTCTAGAAAAAAATATGTCAGAATACCACGTTTTAAGGAAATCCTGCATCGTGCGAAATTATCTTGTTTTTCCTAAACAACACGTTGTAACTTGAAAAGCTTTGGTGTTGCGTGTATTTCTAAGCATGTAGCCTCAAAAGAGAACGCACAGGAGAGTTTTCTCTCGAAAGTATATGTAAGAATACCACATTATAAAAAAATAAAGTGTTTCAGAGTAAAGACAAATACGTACATATGGGAAATACTTAAACTTTACGAGAAGAAATAATGCATCTTACAAAATTATCTTGTATTTCCTAAAGAACAGGTTGTAACTTCAAAAGATTTGATGTGGCATGTATGTCAAAGCTTGTAGCCTCAAAAGAGAATGCACAGGAGAGATTTCTCCAAAAAAAAAAATAATTCAGAATACCATGTTTTAAGAAAATCCCGTAGCATGCGAAATTATCTTGTTTTTCCTAAACAACAGGTTGTAACTCAAAAAGCTTTGGTGTAGCTTGTATGTCTCAGCGTGTAGCTTCAAAAGAGAACACTTAGGAGAGTATTCTCTCGAAAAAATATGTCAGAATACCACGTTTTAAGGAAATCCTGCATCGTGCGAAATTATCATTTTTTCTAAGCAACTTGTTTTAACTCGAAAAGCTTTGGTGTTGCATTTTTGTCTAAGCATGCAGCCTCAAAAGAGAACGCACAGGACTGTTTTCTCTCAAAAGAATATGTAAGAATACCATGTTATAAGGAAATACAGTGTTGCAGATTAAAGACAAATACGTACATATTGGAATTACTTAAATTTTACGAGAAGAAATAACGCATCGTGCAAAATTACCTTGTTTTTCCTAATCAACAAGTTGTAACTCAAAAAGATTTTGTGTTACGTGTATGTCTAAGCTTGTATCCTCAAAAGAGAACGCACAGGAGAGTTTTCTCTCGAAAGAATATGTAAGAATACCAAGTTATAAGGAAATACAGTGTTGCAGATTAAAGACAAATACGTACATATTGGAAATACTTAAACTTTACGAGAAAAAAATAACACATCGTGCAAAATTATCTTGTTTATCCTAAACAACCCGTTGTTACTCGAAAAGATTTTGTGTTACGTGTATGTCTAAGCTTGTAGACTCAAAAGAGAACACACAGGAGAGCTTTTTTCTCGAAAAAATAAGTCAGAATACCACGTTTTAAGGAAATCGTTCATTGTGCGAAATTATCTTGTTTTTCCTAAACAACATGTTTTAACTCGAAAAGGTTTGGTGTTGCGCGTATGTCTAAGTGTGTAGCCTCAAAAGAGAATGCACAGGAGAATTTTCTCTCGAAAGAATATGTAAGAATACCACGTTATAAGGAAATACAGTGTTGCAGAGTAACGAAAAAAACGTACATATTAGAAATACTTTAACTTTACTAGAAAAAATAACACATTGTAAAAAATTATCTTGTATTTCCTAAGCAACACGTTGTAACTCGAAAAGATTTGGTGTTGTGTGTATGTCTAAATGTGCAGCCTCAAAAGTGAACCCACAGGGAATTTTCTCTCGAAAAAATATGTCAGAATACCACGTTTTAAGAAAATCCCGAATCGTGCGAAATTATCTTTTTTTTTCCCTAAAAACCTTGTTGTAACTCGAAAACCTTTGGTGTTGCGTTTTTTTCTAAGCATGCAGCCTCAAAATAGAACGCACAGAAGAGTTTTCTCTCTAAAGAATATGTAAGAATTCCAAGTTATAAGGAAAAACAGTGTTGCAGAGTAAAAACAAATTTGTACGTATTGGAAATAGTTAAAATTTATGAGAAGAACTAACGCATTGTGCAAAATTATCTTGTTTTTCCTAAACAACACGCTGTAACTCGAAAAGATTTGGTGCTGCGTGTATGTCTAAGCTTGTAGCCTCAAAAGAGAACACACAGGAGAGTTTTCTCTCGAAAAAATATGTCAGAATACCATGTTTTAAGGAAATCCTCTATCCTGTGAAATTATCATGTTTTTCCTAAACAAGACGTTGTAACTCGAAAAGCTTTGGTGTAGCTTGTATGTCTCATCGTGTAGCCTCAAAAGATAACACACAGGAGAGTTTTTTCTCAAAAAAATATGTCAGAATACCACGTTTTAAGGAAATCCTGCATCGTGTGAAATTATCTTTTTTTTTCCCTAAACAACATGTTGTAACTCGAAATGCTTTGGTGTTGCTTGTATGTTTCAGTGTGTAACCTCAGAAGAGAAGGCACAGGAGAGATTTCTGTCAAAAACATGTCAGAATACCACGTTTTAAGGAAATCCTGCATCGTGCGAAATTATCTTGTTATTCCAAAACAACACGTTGTAACTATGAAAAGCTTTGGTGTTGTGTGCATGTCTAAGCGTGTAGCCTCAAAAGAGAACGCACAGGAGAGTTTTGTCTCAAAAGATTATTTAAAAATACCACGTTATAAGGAAATACAGTGTTGCAGAGTAAAGACAAATACATATGTATTGGAAATACTTAAACTTTACGAGAAGAAATAACGCATCCTGCAAAATTATCTTGTTATTCCTAAACAACACGTTGTAACTCGAATAGCTTTGGTGTTGCGTGTATGTCTAAGGGTGTAGCCTCAAAAGAGAACGCACAGGAGAGTGTTCTCTAGAAAAAATATGTCAGAATACCACGTTTTAAGGAAATCCCGCATCGTGCGAAATTATCTTGTTTTTCCTAAACAACACGTTGTAACTTGAAAAGCTTTGGTGTTGCGTGTATGTCTAAGCATGTAGCCTCAAAAGAGAACGCACAGGAGAGTTTTCTCTCGAAAGTATATGTAAGAATACCACGTTATAAAAAAATAAAGTGTTTCAGAGTAAAGACAAATACGTACATATGGGAAACTTAAACTTTACGAGAAGAAATAATGCATCTTACAAAAATTATCTTGTATTTCCTAAAGAACAGGTTGTAACTTCAAAAGATTTGATGTGGCATGTATGTCAAAGCTTGTAGCCTCAAAAGAGAATGCACAGGAGAGATTTCTCCAAAAAAAAATAATTCAGAATACCATGTTTTAAGAAAATCCTGAATCGTGCGAAATTATCTTGTTTTTCCTAAACAACTTGTTGTAACTCGAAAAGCTTTGGTGTTGCGTTTTTATCTAAGGTGCAGCCTCAAAAGAGAACTCATAGGATAATTTTCTCTCGAAAGAATATGTAAGAATACCATGTTATAAGGAAATACAATGTTGCAGAGTAAAGACAAATACGCACTTATTAGAAATAATTAAACTTTACGAGAAGAAATAACACATGGTAAAAAATTATCTTATATTTCCTAAACAACACGTTGTAACTCGAAAATATTGGGTGTTGTGTGTATGTGTAAATATGTAGCCTCAAAAGAGAACGCACAGGAGAGTTTTCTCTTGAAAAAATATGTCAGAATACCCCGTTTTAAGAAAATCCCGTATCGTGCGAAATTATCTTGTTTTTCATAAACAACTTGTTGTAACTCGAAAAGCTTTGGTGTTGCGTTTTTATCTAAGGTGCAGCCTCAAAAGAGAACGCACAGAAGAGTTTTCTCTCAAAAGAATATGTAAGAACACCACGTTATAAGGAAATATAGTGTTGCAGAGTAAAGACAAATACGTATTAGAAATACTTAAACTTTACAAGAAGAAATAACACATCATGCAAAATTATCTTGTTTTTCCTAAACAACACGTTGTAACTTGAAAAGATTTGGTGTTGCGTGTTTGTCTAATCTTGTAGCCTCAAAAGAGAACGCACAGGAGAGTTTTCTCTTGAAAAAATATGTCAGAATACCACGTTTTAAGGAAATTCCGCATCGTGTGAAATAATCTAGTTTTTCCTAAACAACATGTTGTAACTCGAAAAACTTTGGTGTTGCATGTATGTCTAAGCATGTAGCCACAAAAGAGAATGCACAGGAGAGTTTTCTCTCGCAAGAATATGTAAGAATACCACGTTCCAAGGAAATACAGTTTTTCAGACTAAAGACAAATAGGTACATATTAGAAACACTTAAACTTTACGAGAATAACACATCATGCAAAATTATCTTGCTTTTCCTAAACAACACATTGTAACTCAAAAAGATTTGGAGTTGCGTGTATGTCTAAGCTTGTAGCCTCAATGGAGAACACACAGGAGAGTTTTCTCTCGAAAAATTATGTCAGAATACCACGTTTTAAGGAAATATCGCATCGTGAGAAATTATCTTGTTTTTTCTAAACAACATGTTGTAACTCGAAAAGCTTTGGTATGCGTGTATGTCTAAGCGTGTAGCCTCAAAAGAGAACGCGCAGGAGATTTTTTCTCGAAAGAATATGTAAAAATACCACGTTATAAGGAAATACAGTGTTGCAGAGTAAAGACAAATACGTACGTATTGGAAATACTTAAACTTTACGAGAAGAAATAACGAATGGTAAAAAATTATCTTATATTTCCTAAACAAAACGTTGTAACTCGAAAAGATTGGGTGTTGTGTGTATGTGTAAATGTGTAGCCTCAAAAGGGAACGCACAGGAGAGTTTTCTCTTGAAAAAATATGTTAGAATACCACGTTTTAAGAAAATCCCGTATCGTGCGAAATTATCTTGTTTTTCCTAAACAACTTGTTGTAACTCGAAAAGCTTTGGTGTTGCGTTTTTATCTAAGGTGCAGCCTCAAAAGAGAACGCACAGAAGAGTTTTCTCTCGAAAGAATATGTAAGAATACCACATTATAAGGAAATATAGTGTTGCAGAGTAAAGACAAATGCGTATTAGAAATACTTAAACTTTACAAGAAGAAATAACGCATCATGCAAAATTATCTTGTTTTTCCTAAAATACCACGTTATAAGGAAATAGTGTTGCAGAGTAAAGACAAATACGTACGTATTGGAAATACTTAAACTTTACGAGAAGAAAAACGCATCGTAAAAAATTATCATGTATTTCCTAAACAACACGTTGTAACTCAAAAAGATTTGGTGTTGCGTGTATGTCTAAACATGTAGCCTCAAAAGAGAACCCACAGTAGTATTTTCTCTTGAAAAAATATATCAGAATACCACGTTTTAAAGAAATCCTGCATGGTGCGTAATTATCTTGTTTTTCCAAACAACATGTTTTGACTCGAAAAGCTTTGGTGTTTTGTGTATGTCTAAGTGTGTAGCCTCAAAAGGGAATGCACAGGATAGTTTTCTCTAGCAAAAATATATAAGAATACCACGATACAAGGGAATAAAGTTTTACAGAGTAAAGACAAATACGTACATATTAGAAATACTTAAACTTTACAAGAAGAAATAAAGCATCATACAAAATTATCTAGTATTTCATAAACAACACAGTGTAACTCTAAAATATTTGGTGTTGTGTATATGTCTAAACGTGTGGCCTCAAAAGAGAACCCACAGGAGGATTTCTCTCGAAAAAATATGTCAGAATACCACGTTTTAAGGAAATCCTGCATTATGCGAAATTATCTTGTTTTTCTTAAACCAAACGTTGTAACTTGAAAAGCTTTGGTGTTGCGTGTATGTCTAAGCGTGTAGCCTCAAAATAGAACGCACAGGAGAGTTTTCTCTCGAAAAAATATGTCAGAATACCACGTTTTAAGAAAATCCTACATCATGCCAAATTATCTTGTTTTTCCTAAACAACTTGTAGTAACTCGAATAGCTTTGGTGTTGCGTTTTTATCTAAGGTGTAGCCTCAAAAGAGAACGCACAGGAGAGTTTTCTCTCGAAAGCATATGTAAGAATACCATGTTATAAGGAAATATAGTGTTGCAGCGTAAAGACAAATACGTATGTATTAGAAATACTTAAACTTTATGCGAAGAAATAACGCATCATGCAAAATTATCTTGTTTTTTCTAAACAACACGTTTTAACTCGAAAAGATTTGCTGTTGCGTGTATGTCTATCCTTGTAGCCTCAAAAGAGAACACACAGGAGAGTTTTCTCTCGCAAGAATATGTAAGAATACCACGTTACAAGGAAATACAGTTTTGAAGAGTAAAGACAAATACGTACGTATTAGAAACACTTAAACTTTACAAGAAGAAATAACGCATGGTAAAAAATTATATTGTATTTCCTAAACAACAGGTTGTAACTTGAAAAGAATTGAAGTGGCATGTATGGCTAAGCGTGTAGCCTCAAAAGAGAACACACAGGAGAGTTTTCACTCGAAAAAATATGTCAGAATACCACGTTTTAAGGATATCCCGCTTCATGCGAAATTATCTTGTTTTTCTTAAACAACACGTTGTAACTCTAAAAGCTTTGGTGTTGCGTGTATGTCTAAGCATGTAGCGTCAAAAGAGAACGCAGCGGAGTGTTTTCTCTCGAAAGAATACGTAAGAATGCCACCTTATAAGGAAATACAGTGCTGCAGAGTAAAAACAAATATGTACGTATTAGAAATATTTAAACTTTACAAGAAGAAATAACGCATCATGCAAAATTATCTTGTTTTTCCTAAACAACACGATGTAACTCGAAAAGATTTGTTGTTGTGTGTTTGTGTAAATGGGTAGCCTCAAAAGTGAACCCACAGGAGAATTTTCTCTCGAAAAAATATGTCAGAATACCACGTTTGAAGGAAATCCTTCATCGTGCGAAATTATCTTGTTTTGCCTAAACAACACATTGGACTCGATAAGCTTTGGAGGTGCGTGTATGTCTAAGCGTGTAGCCTCAAAAGAGAACACACAGGAGAGTTTTCTCTCGAAAAAATATGTCAGAATACCATGTTTTAAGGAAATCTCATATCGTGCGAAATTATTTTGTTTTTCCTAAACTACTTGTTGTAACACGAAAAGTTTTCGTGTTGCGTTTTATTCTAAGCATGCAGCCTCAAAAGAGAATGCACAGGAACGTTTTCTCTCGAAAGAATATGTTAGAATACAACGTTATAAAGAAATAAAGTGTTGCAGAGTAAAGACAAAAATGTATGTACTGGAAATACTTAAACTTTACTAGAAGAAATAACACATCATGCCAAATTATCTTGTTTTTCCTAAACAACACGTTGTAACTCAAATAACTTTGGTGTTGCGTGTATGTCTAAGCGTGAAGCCTCAAAAGAGAATGCAAAGGAGAGTTTTCACTCGAAAGAATATGTAAGAATAAAACGTTATAAGGAAATACAGAGTTGCATATAAAAGACAAATACATACATGTTGGAAATACTTAAACTTTATGAAAAGAAATAACGCATCGCGCAAAATTATCTATTTTTTCCTAAATAACACATTGTAACTCGAAAAGATTTGGTGTTGCGTGTATGTCTAAGCTGCTAGCCTCAAAAGAGAACGCACAGAAGAGTTTTCTCTCCCAAAAAACATGTCAGAATACCCCGTTATAAGGAAATAGCACATCGTGCGAAATTATCTAGTTTTTCCTAAACAACACGTTGTAACTTGAAAAGCTTTCTTATTGCGTGTATGTCTAAGCGTGTAGCCTCAAAAGAGAATGGACAGGAGAGTTTTCTCTCGAAAGAATATGTAAGAATACCACGTTATAAGGAAATACAGTGTTGCAGAGTAAAGACAAATACGTACGTAATAGAAATATTTAAAATTTACGAGAAGAAATAACGCATCATGCAAAATTATCTTGTTTTTCCCAAACAACACGTTGCAACTCGAAAAGAATTGGTGTTGCGTGTGTGTCTAAACGTGTAGCCTCAAAAGAGAGCCCACAGGAGAATTTACTCTCAAAAAATATGTCATAATACCACGTTTTAAGGAAATCCCGCATCGTGCGAAATTATCTTGTTTTTCCTAAACAACACGTTTTAACTCGAAAAGCTTTGGTGTTGCACGTATGTCTAAGCGTGTAGCCGCAAAAGAGAACGCACAGGAGAGTTTTCTCTCGAAAAAATATGTAAGAATACCACATTATAAGGAAATACAGTGTTGCAGAATAAAGACAAATATGTAGTTATTAGAAATACTTAAAATTTATGAGAAGAAATAACGCATCGTGCAAAATTATCTTGTATTTCCTAAACAACACGTTGTAACTCGAAAACATTTTGTATTCCATGTATGGTAAAGCATGTAGTCCCAAAAGAGAACGCACAGAAGAATTTTCTCTCAAAAAAATATTTCAGAATACCTCGTTTTAAGGAAATCCAGCATTGTGCGAATTTATCTTGTCTTTTCTAAACAACACGTTGTAACTCGAAAAGCTTTGGTGTTGCGTGTATGTCTAAGCGTGCAGCCTCAAAAGAGAATGCGGAGGAGAGTTTTGTCTCGAAAGAATATGTAAGAATACGATGTTATAAGGAAATATAGTGTTGCAGAGTAAAGATAAATATGTACGTATTGGAAATATTTAAACTTTACGAGAAGAAATATCACATCGTGCAAAACTATCTTGTTTTTCCTAAACAACACATTGTAACAAGATAAGATTTAGTGTTGCGTGTATGTATATACTTGTAGCCTCAAAAGAGAAGGCACAGGAGTGTTTTCTCTCAAAAAAATATGTCACAATACCATGTTTTAAAGAAATCCTTCATCATGCGATATTATCTTGTTTTTCTAAAACAACATGTTTTAAACGAAAAGCTTTGGTGTTGCGTGTAGGTCTACGTGTGTAGACTCAAAAGAGAATGCGAGAGGGCAGCGGCGGCGGTGGCAGTGCAGCAGTAGCTGGTCCAGCTGAAGGGCCATCAGCATTGGAGCCAGGGCGATACAGGGACCAGTTAGGCCCTATGCCCACGACCACTGACCTTCGCTGACCAGCCGGGAGGCAAGCAACTGCAGTTGTGCTGCGCCTTTCCTGCATGGAGGCCACTTCAGAACTCGGCCTCCCACCAGTCAGGAGAGGTGCATCCATCTTGGTTCCGGACTCAGGGGATCGGACAGACTGAGGTACACAAACATAATCCGAGGCCAACACCGTGGTGGTCTGAGCCCGACAGGCATTGGCCTGCACCCAGGCCCTGGGCTGGTCGGGAGGCCATCGGGGTGCCAACCTAGCCAGGGTTTTTTTGTGCCCAGGCCTGCGCGCGCACCGCCGCCAGTTTGCCTGCAGGACGACAGAGAGCTCTGGCGAGCAGACCTGTAACAGGCATAGCCTGAGGCTAAAAAAGCGAGGGTCTAGGCCCCAAAAGGCACAGGACTGACCCCAAGGACTGGGCGGCTTGGTGGGCCATCTCTGAGTCAACCCGCCCAGGGGATTGTTAGCACAGCAGACTCTCCCGGCGCTTGCAGGGAGCGCGGGCGCGCACGCCTGCCATCCTAGTCACCTGGCAGACCCAATTAACAGTCATAGCCCTAGGGGAACTTTGCTCGGACCTTGGCCTCCCAGACTTTTGCCTGGACTCAGGGACTGGGCGGCCAGGCTAACATTGTGTGTGACAGCCCGGTTGGCGGATCGATTGCCCAGCGGAGTGAGTGGAACACAGGGGAGATCACAGCAGCATACACCATCGGCACTCCCTGGGGGTGCACACAGGCTCCATCTGGTCCACAGACACAATCTGGGGCAAAGCCTCAGGCGGAAGCCTACTCCCTCCACTTCCGGATCCAGATCAGCCTGGGCGGCAGCACCACATCTCCAAGTCCTGCAAGTGGCTAGCTGGGCTTCCGGGAGGCCAGCTGGGAGAAGTCAGTGTGCTCCAGTGAATCCAGCGGGCCCCAGCGGGAGCCTTCAGGTGCCTGCTTTGGGATCTGAATAGCCTGGGCAGCAGCACCCTGTCTACAAGCAGTGCAGGAGGTAAGCTGTGCACCAGAGGCCAACTGGGAAGGGGCAGCTTACACTGGTGAGTCCAGCACTGACAAGACAAATTAACACCAGTGAGAACTAGATGGCAAAAGGCAAACGCAGGAACATCACTAACAGAAATCAAGGCAATATGGCAACATCTGAACCCATTTCTCCTCTACCAACATGTCCTGGATACCCCATCACACCAGTAAATCAAGATTTGGATTTAAAATCACTGGTCATGATGCTGGCACAGGAATACATGAAGGACATACTTAAAGAAATTCAAGAGAAAATGGATCAAAAGTTAGAAGCCCTTGCAAGGGAAACACAAAAATCATTGAAAGAAATCCAGGAGAATACAAAAGCCAACAAGGAGGAAATGCAAAAAACACTTAAAGAAATACAGGAGAACTTTGGTCAACAGGTTGAGGTCATGAAAGACGAAACACAAAAATCTCTTAAAGAAATACAGGAGAACTTTGGTCAACAGGCTGAGGTCATGAAAAAGGAAACACAAAAATCTCTTAAAGAATTCCAGGAAAACACAAACATGCAAGTGAAGGAGCTAAGCAAAACCATCCAGGATCTAAAATCAGAAGTAGAAACAACTAAGAAAACTCAAAGGGAGACAACTTTGGAGATAGAAAGCCTTGGGAAGAAATCGGGGGACAGAGATGCAAATATCAACAACAGAATACAAGAGATAGAAGAAAGAATCTCAGATGCTGAAGATTCCATAGAAACCATGGACTCAACAGTTAAAGAAAATGCAAAATGCAAAAAAATTTTTGTAACCCAAAATATCCAGGAAATCCAGGACACAATGTGAAGACCAAACCTAAGGATTATAGGCATAGATGAGAGTGAAGATTTACAACTTAAAGGGCCAGCAAATATCTTCAATAAAATTATGGAAGAAAACTTTCCTAACCTAAAGAGAGAGATGCCCATGAATATGCAAGAAGCCTACAGAACTCAAAACAGACTGGACCAGAACAGAAATACTTCCCGTCACATAATAATCAAAACACCAAATGTTCTAAACAAAGAAAGAATACTAAAGGCAGTAAGAGAAAAAGGCCAAGTAACATATAAAGGAAGACCTATAAGAATCACAGCAGACTTTTCACCTGAGACTATGAAGGCTAGAAGGTCCTGGGCAGATCTCATGCAGACTCTAAGAGAACACAAATGCCAACCAAAACTACTATATCCAGCAAAACTCTCAATCACCATAGATGGAGAAATTAAGATATTTCATGACAAAACCAAGTTTACCCAATATCTATCCACAAACCCGGCCCTAAAAAGGATAATAGGAGGACAACACCAATACAAGGAGGGAAACTTCACCCTGGAAAAAGCAAGATAGTAACCTTTCATCAAACCCAAAAGAAGATAAGCATTCAAATTTAAAAAATAACGTCAAAAATGATAGGAAGTAACAATCACTATTCCTTAATATCTCTTAACATCAATGGACTTAATGCCCCAATAAAAAGATACAGACTAACTGACTGAATATGTAAACAGGACCCTACATTTTGCTGCTTACAGGAAACACACCTCAGGGTCAAAGACAAACACTTCCTTAGAGTAAAAGGCTGGAAGACAATTTTACAAGCAAATGGTCTCAGGAAACAAGCTGGAGTAGCCATTTTAATATCAGATAAAATTGACTTTCAACCCAAAGTCATCAAAAGGGACCCTGAGGGACACTTCTTGCTGGTCAAAGGAAAAATACAAAAAGAAGAACTGTCAATCCTGAACATCTATGCCCCAAATGCAAGGGCACCCTCTTTCGTAAAAGAAATTTTATTAAAACAAAAAACACACATTGCACCTAACACAATAATTGTGGGTGACTTCAACACTGCACTTTCCTCAATGGACCGATCAGGAAAACAGAAACTAAACAGGGACACAATGAAACTAATTGAAGCTTTGGACCAATTAGATTTAACAGATATATATAGAACATTCTATCCTAAATCAAAAGAATATACCTCTTTCTCAGCACCTCATGGTACCTTCTCCAAAATCGACCATATAATTGGTCACAAGACAGACCTCAACAAATATAAGAAGATAGAACTAATCCCATGCCTCCTATCTGTTCACTATGGAGTAAAAGTGGTCTTCAATAGCAACAGAAACAACAGAAAACCCACATACATGTGGAAACTGAACAATACTCTACTCAATGATACCTTAGTCAAGGAAGAAATAAAGAAAGAAATTAAAGACTTTTTAGAACATAATGAAAATGAAAACACAACATACCCAAATCTATGGGACACAATGAAAGCAGTGCTAAGAGGAAAACTCATAGCCCTGAATGCATCCAAAAAGAAAATGGAGAGAGCATACATTACCAGCTTAATGACATACCTGAAAGCCCTAGAACAAAAAGAAGCTATTTCGCCCAGGAGGAGTAGAAGGCAGGAAATCATCAAACTCAGGGCCGAAATCAATCAAGTAGAAACAAAGAGAACTATACAAAAAATCAACAAAACCAGGAGCTGGTTCTTTGAGAAAATCAACAAGATAGATAAACCCTTAGCCAGACTGACCAAAGGGCACAGAGAAAGTATCCAAATTAACAAACGTAGAAATGAAAAGGGAGATATAACAACGGAAACTGAGGAAATCCAACAAATCATCAGATCCTACTACAAGAGCCTGTACTCAACACAACTGGAGAATCTGGAGGAAATGGACAATTTCCTTGACAGATACCAAATACCAAAATTAAATCAGGACCAACTAGACCATCTAAACAGTCCCATAATGCCTAAAGAAATAGAAGGAGTCATAGAAAGTCTTCCAACCAAAAAAAGCACAGGACCAGATGGCTTCAGTGCAGAATTCTACCAGACCTTCAAAGAAGAATTAACACCAATACTCGTCAAACTATTCCACAAAATAGAAACAGAAGGAACACTACCCAATTCCTTCTACGAAGCCACAATTACGCTGATACCAAAGCCACAAAAAGATCCAACAAAGAAAGAGAACGTCAGACCAATTTCCCTTATGAACATAGATGCAAAAATACTCAATAAAATTCTTGCCAACCGAATCCAAGAACACATCAAAACGATCATCCACCATGATCAAGTAGGTTTTATCCCGGGAATGCAGGGTTGGTTCAATATACGGAAATCCATCAATACAATCCACTACATAAACAAACTCAAAGAACAAAACCACATGGTCATTTCATTGGATGCTGAAAAAGCATTTGACAAAATTCAGCATCCTTTCATGCTTAAAGTCTTGGAGAGAACAGGAATTCAAGGCCCATACCTAAACATAGTAAAAGCAATATACAGCAAACCGGTAGCCAGCATCAAACTAAATGGAGAGAAACTTGAAGCAATCCCACTGAAATCAGTGACCAGACAAGGCTGCCCCCTTTCTCCTCATCTTTTCAATATTGTACTTGAGGTACTAGCTCGGGCAATTCAACAACATAAGGAGGTCAAAGGGATACAAATTGGAAAGGAAGAAGTCAAACTATCATTATTTGCAGACGACATAATCGTCTACATAAGTGACCCAAAGAACTCCACTAGAGAGCTCCTACAGCTGATAAACAATTTCAGCAAAGTGGCAGGTTATAAAATCAACTCAAGCAAATCAGTGGCCTTCCTATACTCAAAGGATAAGCAGGCTGAGAAAGAAATTAGGGAAATGACCCCCTTCACAATAGCCACAAACAGTGTAAAGTATCTTGGGGTGACTCTTACCAAACATGTGAAAGATCTGTATGACAAGAACTTCAAGACTCTGAAGAAGGAAATGGAAGAAGACCTCAAAAAATGGGAAAACCTCCCATGCTCATGGATCGGTAGAATCAATATAGTTAAAATGGCCATTTTGCCTAAAGCACTGTACAGATTCAATGCAATACCCATCAAAATCCCAACTCAATTCTTCACAGAGTTAGAAAGAGCAATTATCAAATTCATCTGGAACAACAAAAAACCCAGGATAGCTAAAACTATTCTCAGCAACAAAAGAAAATCTGGGGGAATCAGTATCCCTGACCTCAAGCAATACTACAGAGCAATAGTGTTAAAAACTGCATGGTATTGGTACAGTGACAGGCAGGAGGATCAATGGAACAGGATTGAAGATCCAGAAATGAACCCACACACCTATGACCACTTGATCCTCGACAAAGAGGCTGAAAAAATCCAATGGAAAAAAGATAGCCTTTTCAACAAATGGTGCTGGTTCAACTGGAGGTCAGCATGCAGAAGAATGCGAATTGATCCATCCTTGTCTCCTTGTACTAAGCTCAAATCCAAATGGATCAAGGACCTCCACATAAAGCCAGACACTGAAGCTAATAGAAAAGAAACTGGGAAAGACCCTTGAGGACATCGAAACAAAAGAAAATCCTGAGAAATTTTTTGAAACAGAAAGGGAGAAAGTTTCTGAACAGAACACCAATAGCGTATGCTCTAAGAGCAAGAATTGACAAATGGGACCTCATAAGGTTACAGAGTTTCTGTAAGGCAAAGGACACCATCAAGAGGACAGATCGGCAACCAACAAATTGGGAAAAGATCTTCACCAATCCTACATCAGATAGAGGGCTAATATCCAATATATATAAAGAACTCAAGAAGTTAGAATCCAGAAATCCGAACAACCCTATTAAAAAATGGGGTACAGAGTTAAACAAAGAATTCTCACCTGAAGAACTTCGGATGGCAGAGAAGCATCTTAAAAAATGCTCAACTTCATTAGTCATTAGGGAAATGCAAATCAAAACAACCCTAAGATTTCATCTTACACCAGTCAGAATGGCTAAGATTAAAAATTCAGGAGACAGCAGGTCTTGGAGAGGGTGTGGAGAAAGAGGAACACTCCTCCACTGCTGGTGGGGTTGTAAATTGGTACAACCACTCTGGAAAGCAGTCTGGCGGTTCCCCCGAAAACTGGGCACCTCAATTCCAGAAGATCCTGCTATACCACTCCTGGGCATATATCCAGAGGATTCCCCACCATGTAATAAGGATACATGCTCTACTATGTTCATAGCAGCCCTATTTATAATTGCCAGATGCTGGAAAGAACCCTGGTATCCCTCAACAGAAGAGTGGATGCAAAAAATGTGGTATATCTACACAATGGAGTACTATTCAGCCATTAGAAACAATGAATTCATGAAATTCTTAGACAAATGGATGGAGCTAGAGAACATCATACTAAGTGAGGTAACCCAGACTCAAAAGGTGAATCATGGTATGCACTCACTATTAAGTGGTTATTAACCTAGAAAACTGGAATACCCAAAACATAATCCACACATCAAATGAGATACAAGAAGAAAGGAGGAGTAGCCCCTGGTTCTGGAAAGACTCAGTGAAACAGTATTCGGCAAAACCAGAACAGGGAAGTGGGAAGGGGTGGGAGGGAGGACAGGGGAAGAGAAGGGACTATCGGGGAGTCGGGGGGCTAGAAAAGGGGAAATCATTTGAAATGTAAATAAATTATATCGAATAAAAAAAATAAAAAAAGAGAATGCACAGGAGAATTTTCTCTCTCAAGAATATGTAAGAATGCCACGTTACAAGGAAATACAGTTTTGCAGAGTAAAGACAAATACGTACATATTAGAAATGCTTAAACTTTATGAGAAGAAATAATGCATGGTACAAAATTATCTTGTATTTCCTAAACAACACGTTGTAACTCGAAAATCTTTGGTGTTACGAGTATTTCTAAATGTGTAGCCTCAAAAGGGAATGCACAGGAAACTTTTCTCTCGAAAAAATATGTCAGAATACCACGTTTTAAGGAAATCCCGCATCGTGCGAAATTACCCTGTTTTTCCTAAACAACATATTTTAACTCGTAAAGCTTTGGTGTTACGTGTATGTCTAAGTGTGTAGCCTCAAAAGAGAACGCACAGGAGAGTTTTTTTCTCAAAAGATTATGTAAGAATGCCACGTTATAAGGAAATACAGTGTTGCAGAGTAAAGACAACTATGTAGGTATTAGAAATACTAAAACTTTACGAGAAGAAATAAAGCATCGTACAAAATTATCTTGTATTTCCTAAAAAACACATTTTCACTCAAAAGGATTTGGTGTTGCATGTATGTCTAAGCATGTAGCCTCAAAGGAGAACGCACAGGAGAGTTTTCTCTCAAAAAAATATGTCAGAATACCACGTTTTAAGGAAATCACGCATCTTGGGAAATTATCTTTTTTTCCTTAACAACATATTTTAACTCGAAAAGCTTTGGTGTTGCGTGTAAGTCTAAGCGTGTAGCCTCAATAGAGAAGGCACAGATGAGTTTTCACTCGAAAGAATATGTAAGAATAAAACGTTATATGGAAATACAGAGTTGCATATTAAAGACAAATACGTACATATTGGAAATACTTAAACTTTATGAGAAGAAATAACGCATCGCACAAAATTATTGATTTTTTCCTAAATAATACATTGTAACTCAGAAAGCTTTGGTGTTGCGTGTATGTCTAAGCTTCTAGCCTCAAAAGAGAACGCACAGGACCGTTTTCTCTCGAAAAAAACATGTCAGAATACCCCGTTATAAGGAAATCACACATCATGTGAAATTGTCTTGTTTTTCCTAAACAACACGTTGTAACTTGAAAAGCTTTGGTGTTGCGTGTATGTCTCAGCGTGTAGCCTCAAAAAAGAACACACAGGAGAGTTTTCTCACGAAAAAATATGTCAGAATACAACGTTTTAAGGAAATCCTGCATCGTGCGAAATTATCTTTTTTTTCCTAAACAACTTGTAACTCGAAAAGCTTTGGTGTTGCGTTTTTCTCTAAGCGTGCACCCTCAAAAGAGAATGCAGAGGAGATTTTTCTCTAGAAAGAAAATGTAAGAATACCACATTACAAAGTAATACAGTGTTGCAGAATAAAGACAAATACGTACGTATTCGAAATATTTAAAATTTATGAGAAGAAATAACGCATTATGCAAAATTTTCTTGTTTTTCCTAAACAACACGTTGTAACTCGAAAAGAATTGGTGTTGCGTGTATGTCTAAACGTTGAGCCTCAAAAGAGAACCCACAGGAGAATTTTTTCTCAAAAAATATGTCATAATACCACGTTTTAAGGAAATCCTCCATCGTGCGAAATTATCTTGTTTTTCCTAAACAACACATTGGAACTCGAAAAACTTTGGTGTTGCGTGTATGTCTAAGCTTGTAGCCGTAAAAGAGAACGCATGGGAGAGTTTTTCCTCGATAAAATATGTAAGAATACCACGTTATAAGGAAATACAGTGTTGCAGAGTAAAGACAAATACGTACGTATTAGAAATACTTAAAATTTACGAGAAGAAATGACGCATCGTGAAAAATTATCTTGTATTTCCTTTTTTTTATTCGATATAATTTATTTACATTTCAAATTATTTCCCCTTTTCTAGCCCCCCCACTCCCCGAAAGTCCCGTAAGCCCCCTTCTCTTCCCCTGTCCTCCCATCCACCCCTTCCCACTTCCCCGTTCTGGTTTTGCTGAATACTGTTTCACTGAGTCTTTCCAGAACCAGGGGCCACTCCTCCTTTATTCTTGTACCTCATTTGATGTGTGGATTATGTTTTGGGTATTCCAGTTTTCTAGGTTAATATCCACTTATTAGTGAGTGCATACCATGATTCACCTTTTGAGTCTGGGTTACCTCACTTAGTATGATATTCTCTAGCTCCATCCATTTGCCTAAGAATTTCATGAATTCATTGTTTCTAATGGCTGAATAGTACTCCATTGTGTAGATATACCACATTTTTTGCATCCACTCTTCTGTTGAGGGATACCTGGGTTCTTTCCAGCATCTGGCAATTATAAATAGGGCTGCTATGAACATAGTAGAACATGTATCCTTATTACATGGTGGGGAGTCTTCTGGGTATATGCCCAGGAGTGGTATAGCAGGATCTTCTGGAAGTGAGGTGCCCAGTTTTCGGAGGAACCGCCAGACTGATTTCCAGAGTGGTTGTACCAATTTGCAACCCCACCAGCAGTGGAGGAGTGTTCCTCTTTCTCCACACCCTCTCCAACACCTGCTGTCTCCTGAATTTTTAATCTTAGCCATTCTGACTGGTGTAAGATGAAATCTTGGGCTTGTTTCGATTTGCATTTCCCTAATGACTAATGAAGTTGAGCATTTTTTAAGATGCTTCTCCGCCATCTGGAGGTCAGCATGCAGAAGAATGCGAATTGATCCATCCTTGTCTCCTTGTACTAAGCTCAAATCCAAATGGATCAAGGACCTCCACATAAAGCCAGACACTCTGAAGCTAATAGAAAAGAAACTGGGGAAGACCCTTGAGGACATCGGTACAGGGAGAAAGTTTCTGAACAGAACACCAATAGCGTATGCTCTAAGAGCAAGAATTGACAAATTGGACCACATAAGGTTTCAGAGTTTCTGTAAGGCAAAGGACACCATCAAGAGGACAGATCGGCAACCAACAAATTGGGAAAAGATCTTCACCAATCCTACATCAGATAGAGGGCTAATATCCAATATATATAAAGAACTCAAGAAGTTAGACTCCAGAAAACCAAACAACCCTATTAAAAAATGGGGTACAGAGTTAAACAAAGAATTCTTATCTTGTATTTCCTAAACAACTCGTTGTAACTCGAAAAGATTTTGTGTTGCGTGTATGGTAAAGCATGTAGTCTCAAAAGAGAACACACAGGAGAATTTTCTCTCAAAAAATATTTCAGAATACCACTTTTTAAGGAAATCCAGCATCTTGCAAAATTATCTTGTTTTTCCTAAAGAATATGTTGTAACTCGAAAAGCTTTGGTGTTGCGTGTATGTCTAAGTGTGTAGCCTCAAAAGAGAACGCACAGGAGAGTTTTCACTCGAAAGAATATGTAAGAATACCACATTATAAGTAAATAAAGTGTTGCAGAGTAAAGACAAATGCGTACATATTAGAAATACATAAACTTTATAAGAAGAAATGTTGCATCATAAAAAATTATCTTGTATTTCCTAAACAACACGTTGTAACTCGAAAAGATTTGGTGTTGTGTGTAAGTCTAAACGTGTAGCATCAAAAGAGAACCCTCAGGAGAAATTTCTCTCGAAAAAATATGTCAGAATACCACGTTTTAAGGAAATCCTGCATCGTGTGAAATTATCTAGTTTTCCCTAAACAACACGTTGCAAGTCGAAAAGATTTTGTGTTACGTGTATGTCTAAGCTTGTAGCCTCAAAAGAGAATGCAAAGGAGAGTTTTCTCTTGAAAAACTATGTGAGAATAACACGTTTTAAGGAAATCCCGCATCATGTGAAATTATCTTGCAGAGTAAAGACAAATACATACAAGTTAGAAATACTTAAACTTTACGAGAAGAAATATTTCATCATACAAAATTATCTTGTATTTCCTAAACAACACGTTGTCACTCGAAAAGATTTGTTGTTGCGTGTATGTCTAAATGTGGATCCTCAAAAGAGAGCCCACAAAAGAATTCTCTCTAGAAAAAATATGTCAGAATACCACGTTTTAAGGAAATCCCGCATCGTGCGAAATTACGTCATTTTTCCTAAACAACACGTTGTAACTCAAAAAGCTTTGGTGTTGCGTGTATGTCTAAGCTTGTAGCCTCAAAAGGGAATGCACAGGAGAGATTTCTCTTGAAAGAATATGTAAGAATACCACTTTATAAGGAAATACAGTGTTTCAGAGTAAAGACAAATAAGTACGTATTGGTAATACTTAAACTTTACGAGAAGAAATAACGCATCGTGCAAAATTATCTTGTTTTTCCTAAACAACATGTTGGAACTCGAAAAGATATGGTGTTGCATGTATTACTTAGCGTGCAGCCTCAAAAGAGAACGCACAGGAGAGATTTCTCTCGAAAAAATATGTCAGAATACCACGTTTTAAGGAAATCCCACATCGTGCGAAATTATCGTGTGTTTCCTAAACAACAGGTTGTAACTCGAAAAGATTTGGTGTTGCGTGTATGTCTAAGCATGTAGCATCAAAAGTAACACACAGGAGAATTTTCTCTCTTAAAAATATGTCAGAATACCACGTTTTAAGGAAATCATGCATTGTTGGAAATTATCTTGTTTTTACTTAACAACGTATTTTAACTCGAAAAGCTTTGGTGTTGCGTGTATGTCTTAGCATGCAGCCTCAATAGAGAATGCACAGGAGAGTTTTCACTCGAAGCAATACGTAAGAATACCACGTTATAAGGAAATACAGAGTTGCATATTAAAGAGAAATACGTACATATTGGAAATACTTTAACTTTATGAGGAGAGATAACGCCTCGTGCAAAATTATCTTGTTTTTCCTAAATAACACGTTGTAACACGAAAAGATTTGGTGTTGCGTGTATGTCTAAGCTTCTAGCCTCAAAAGAGAACGCACAGGAGAGTTTTCTCTCGAAAAAACATGTCACAATACCCCGTTATAAGGAAATCGCACATCGTGCGAAATTATCTTGTTTTTCCTAAACAACACTTTGTAACTTGAAAAGCTTTGGTGTGGCGTGTATGTCTAAGCGTTTAGCCTCAGAAGAGAATGCACAGGAGAGTTTTCTCTCGAAAGAATATGTAAGAATACCATGTTATATGCAAATACAGTGTTGCAGAGTAAAGACAAATACGTATGTATTAGAAATACTTAAACTTTATGAGAAGAAATAACGCATCGTACAAAATTAACTTGTAGATCCTAAACAACACATTGTAACCTGAAAAGATTTGGTGTTGCTTGTAAGTCTAAATATGTAGCCTCAAAAGAGAACCCACAGCAGAATTTTCTCCCGAAAAACTATGTCAGAATACCGCGTTTTAAGGAAATCCCGCTTCCTGCGAAATTACCTTGTTTTCCTATACAACACGTTGTAACTCGAAAAGCTTTGGTGTTGCGTGTATGTCTAAGCGTGTAGCTTCAAAAGAGAATGAAGAGGAGAGTTTTCTCTCGAAAGAATATGGAAGAAAACCACGTTATAAGGAAATACAGTGTTGCAGAGTAAAGACAAATACGTACGTATTAGAAATACTTAAAATTTAAGAGAAGAAATAATGCATCGTGCAAAATTATCTTGTTTTTCCTAAACAACACGTTGTAACTAGAAAGGATTTGGTGTTGCGTGTGTGTCTAAATTTGTAGCCTCTAAAGAGAACCCACAGGAGAATTTTCTCTCGAAAAAATATGTCAGAATACAAGGTTTTAAGGAAATACCACATCATGGGAAATTATCTTGTTTTTCCTAAACAACACGTTTTAACTCAAAAAGCTTTAGTGTTGCGTGTATGTGTAAGTGTGTAGCCTCAGAAGAGAATGCACAGGAGAGTTTTCTCTCAAAAGAATATGTCAGACTACCACGTTACAAGGAAATAGAGTGTTGCAGAGTAAAGACAAATACATACGTATTTGAAAGACTTAAACTTTACGAGAAGAAATAACGCTCCTTAAAAGATTATCTTGTATTTCCAAACAACAAGTTGAAATTCGAAAAGATTGGGTGTTGCGTGTATGTCTAAGCTTGTAGCCTCAAAAGAGAATGCACAGGAGAGTTTTCTCTCGAAAAAATATATCAGAATACCACGTTTTAAGGAAATCCCGCATCTTGCGAAATTATCTTGTTTTTCCTTAACAACATGCTGTAACTCCAAAAGATTTGCTGTTGCATGTATGTCTAATCGTGCAGCTTCAAAAGAGAATGCACAGGAGAGTTTTCTCTCGAAAAAACATATCAGAATACCCCATTTTAAGGAAATATCTCATCGTGTGAAATTATCTTTTTTTTTCTAAACAACACGTTGTAACTCGAAAAGATTTGGTCTTCAGTGTATGTCTAAGAGTGTACCCTCAGAAGAGAACGCACAGGAGATTTTCTCTCAAAAGAATATGTAAGAATACCACGTTACAAGGAAATGCAGTGTTGTAGAGTAAAGACAAATAAGTATGTATTAATAACACTTAAACATTAAGAGAAGAAATAAAGCATCATAAAAAATTATCTTGTATTTTCTAAACAACACGTTGTAACTCGAAAAGATTGGTGTTGCGTGTATGTCTAAGCATGTAGCCTCAAAAGAGAACGCACAGGAGAATTTTCTCTCTAAAAACTATGTCAGAATACCGCGATTTATGGAAATCCCGCATCATGCGAAATTATCTTGTATTTCTTAAACAAGACGTTGTAACTAGAAAAGCTTTAGTGTTGCGTGTATGTCTAAGCGTGTAGCCTCAAAAGAGAACGCACAGGAGAGTTTTATCTCGAAAGAATATATAAGAATACCATGTTATAAGGAAATACAGTGTTGCAGAGTAAAGACAAATACGTACGTATTGGAAATACTTAAACTTTACAAGAAGAAATAATGCATCGTGCAAAATTATCTTGTTGTTCCTAAACAACACGTTGTAACTCAAAAAGATTTGGAGTTGCGTGTATGTCTAAGCTTGTAGCCTCAAAAGAGAATGCACAGGAGAGTTTTCTCTCTAAAAAATATGTCAGAATACCACGTTTTAAGGAAAACCTGCCTCGTGCGAATTTATCTTGTATTTCCTAAACAACACGTTGTAACTCAAAAAGCTTTGGTGTAGCTTGTATGTCTCAGCATGTAGCCTCAAAATAGAACACACAGGACAGTTTTATCTCAAAAGAATATGTAAGAATACCACGTTATAAGGAAATACAGTATTGCAGATTAAAGACAAATACGTACATATTGGAAATACTTAAACTTTACGAGAAGAAATAACGCATCGTGTAATATTATCTTGTTTTTCCTAAACAACACGTTGAAACTCGAAAAGATTTTGTTTTACGTGTATGTCTAAGGTGGTGGTCTCAAAAGAGAATGCACAGGAGAGTTTTCTCTCGAAAAAATATGTCAGAATACCACGTTTTAAGGAAATCCCGCATCGTGCGAAATTATCTTGTTTTTCCTAAACAACAGGATGTAACTTGAAAAGCTTTGGTGTTGCGTGTATGCTTAAGCTTGTAGCCTAAAAAGAGAACATACAGGAGAGTTTTTTCTCGAAAGAATATGTAAGAATACCACGTTATAAGTAAATACAGTGTTGCAGAGTAAAGACAAATACATATGTATTAGAAATGCTTAAACTATACGAGAAGAAATAACGCATCTTAAAAAATTAACTTATATTTCCTAAACAACGCGTTGTAACTCGAAAAGATTTGGTGTTGTGTGTATGTCTAAATGTGTAGCCTCAAAAGAGAACCCACAGGAGAATTTTCTCTCAAAAAAAAATGTCAGAATACCACGTTTTAAGGAAATCCTGCATCGTGCAAAATTATTTTGTTTTTCCTAAACAACGCGTTTTAACTCGAAAGGCTTTGGTGTTGTGTGTATGTCTAAGTGTGTAGCCTCAAAAGAGAATGCACAGGAGAGTTTTGTCTTGCAAGAATATGTAATAATACCATGTTACAAGGAAATACAGTTTTGCAGAGTATAGACAAATACGTACATATTAGAAATAATTAAACTTTACGAGAAGAAATAACGCATAGTAAAATAATATCTTATATTTCCTAAACAACACGTTGTATCTCGAAAAGATGTGTTGTGGCATGTATGTCTAAGCGTGTAGCCTCAAAAGAGAACGCACAGGAGAGTGTTCTCTCGAAAAAATATGGCAGAATACCACGTTTTAAGGAACTCCTGCTTAGTGCGAAATTATCTTGTTTTTCCTAAACAACACGTTATAACTCGAAAAGAATTGGTGTTGCGTGGTTCTCTAAATGTGTAGCCTCAAAAGATATCCCAAAGAGGAATTTTCTCTCGACGATATGTCAGAATACCACGTTTTGAGGAAATCCCGCATCTTGCGAAATTACCTTTTTTTTTCCCTAAACAACACGTTGTAACTCGAAAAGCTTTGGTGATGCATGCATGTCTAAGCGTGTAGCCTCAAAAGAGAATGCACAGGAGACTTTTCTCTCGAAAGAATATGTAAGAATACCACGTTACAAGGAAATACAGTGTTGCAGAGTAAAGACAAAAACGTACGTATGAGAAATACTTAAACATTACTAGAACAAATAAAGCATCTTAAAAAATTATCTTGTATTTCCTAAACAACACGCTGTAACTCGAAAAGATTTGGTGTTGCGTGTAAGTCTAAGCATGTAGCCTTAAAAGAGAATGCAAAGGAGAGTTTTCTCTCAAAAAATATGTCAGAATAAAATGTTTTAAGGAAATTCCGCATCGTGCGAAATTATCTTGTTTTTGTTAAACAACACGTTGTAACTCGAAAAGCTTTGGTGTTGCGTGTATGTCTAAATGTGTAGCCTCAAAAGAGAATGCACAGGAGAGTTTTATCTCGAAAGAATATGTAAGAATGCCATGTTATAAGGCAATACAGTGTTGCAGAGTAAAGACAAATACGGACGTATTGGAAATACTTAAACTTTAAAAGAAGAAATAACGCATCGTGCAAAATTATCTTGTTGTTCCTAAACAACACGTTGTAACTCGAAAAGATTTGGTGTTGCGTGTATGTCTAAGCTTGTAGCCTGAAAACAGAATGCACAGGAGAGTTTTCTCTCGAAAAAATATGTCAGAATACCACGTTTTAAGGAAAACCTGCCTCGTGCGAAATTATCTTGTATTTCCTAAACAACACGTTGTAACTCGAAAAGCTTTGGTGTAGCTTGTATATCTCAGCATGTAGCCTCAAAAGAAAACACACAGGACAGTTTTATCTCAAAAGAATATGTAAGAATACCACGTTATAAGGAAAGACAGTGTTGCAGATTAAAGACAAATACGTACATATTGGAAATACTTAAACTTTATAAGAAGAAATAACCCATTGTGCATTATTATCTTGTTTTTCCTAAAAAACACGTTGTAACACGAAAAGATTTGGTGTTGCGTGTATGTCTAAACATGTAGCCTCAAAAGAGAACCCACAGAGGAATTTTCTCTCGAAAAAATATGTCAGAATACCACATTTTAAGGAAATCCTGCATCGTGCGAAATTATCTTGTTTTTGCTAAACAACATGTTTTAACTCGAAAAGCTTTGGTGTTCCATGTATGTCTAAGTGTGTAGCCTCAAAAGAGAATGCACAAGAGAGTTTTCTCTTGCAAGAATATGTAAGAATACCACGTTACAAGGAAATACAGTTTTGCAGAGTAAAGACAAATACGTACATATTAGAAATGCTTAAACTCTACTAGAAGAAATAACGCATCGTAGAAAATTATCTAGTATTTCCTAAACAACACGTTGAAACTGGAAAAGATTTGGTGTGGCGTGTATGTCTAAGAGTGTAGCCTCAAAAGAGAATGCACAGGAGTGTTTTCTCTCGAAAGAATATGTAAGAATACCATGTTACAAGGAAATACACTTTTGCAGAGTAAAGACAAATACGTATGTATTAGAAATACTTGAACATTAAGAGAAGAAATAAAAAATCGTACAAAATTATCTTGTATTTCCTAAACAACAAGTTGAAACTCGAAAAGATTTGGTGTGGCGTGTATGTCTAAGCGTGTAGCCTCCAAAGAGAGCGATCAGTAGAGTTTTCTCTTGAAAAAATATGTCAGAATACCACGTTTTAAGGAAATCCTGCATCCTGCGAAATTATCTTGTTTTTCTTAAACAACACGTTGTAACTCAAAAAGCTTTGGTGTTACGTGTATGTCGAAGCATGTAGTTTCAAAACAGAACGCACAGGAGAGTTTTCTCTCGAAAGAATATGTAAGAATACCGCGTTATAAGGAAATACAGTGTTGCAGAGTAAAGACAAATACGCACGTATTAGAAATACTGAAACTTTACTCGAAGGAATAACGCATCGTAAAACTCTATCTTGTATATCCTAAACAACACATTGTAACTCGAAAAGATTTGGTGTTGCGTGTATGTCTAAGTGTGTAGCCTCAAAAGAGAAGGCATAGGACAGTTTTCCCTCGAAAGAATATGTAAGAGTACCACGTTACAAGGAAATAGAGTGTTGCAGAGTAAAGACAAATACGTACGTATTAGAAATACTTAAACTTTACAAGAAGAAATAACGCATCGTACAAAATTATCTTGCGTTTCCTAAACAACACGTTGTAACTCGTAATGATTTGGTGTTGCCTGTTTGTCTAAGTGTGTAGCCTCAAAAGAGAAGGCACAAGACAGTTTTCTCTTGAAAGAATATGTAAGAATTCTAAGTTACAATGAAATAGAGTGTTGCAGAGTAAAGACAAATACGTACGTATTAGAAATACTTAAACTTTATGAGAAGAAATAACGCTCCGTACAAAATTATCTTGTATTTCCTAAACAAAATGTTGAAATTGGAAAGGATTTGGTGTTGCGTGTATGTCTAAGCTTGTAGCCGTAAAAGAGAACGCACAGCAGAGTTTTCCCTCGAAAAAATATGTCAGAATACCACGTTTTAAGGAAATCCCTCATCATGCGAAATTATCTTGTTTTTCCTAAACAACACGTTGTAACTCGAAAAGCTTTGGTGTTGCCTGTATGTCTAAGCGTCTAGCCTCAAGAGAGAATGCACAGGAGAGTTTTCTCTCAAAGGAAGATGTAAGAATACAATGTTATAAGGAAATGCAGTGTTCGAAAGTAAAGACAAATATGTACGTTTTAAAAATACTTAAACTTTATGAGACGAAATAACGCATCGTCCAAAGTTTTCTTGTATTTCCTAAACAACACGTTGTAACTCGAAACATTTGGTGTTGCGTGTATGTTTAAACATGTAGCCTCAAAAGAGAACCCACAGGAGAATGTTCTCTCGAAAATATATATCAGAATACGACATTTTAAGGAAATCCCGCATCGTGTGAAATTATCTTGTTTTTCCTAAACAACACGTTGTAATTCGAAAAGCTTTGGTGTTGCTTGTATGTCTAAGCATGTAGCCTCAAAAGAGAATGCACAGGAGAGTTTTCTCTCGAAAGAATATATATGAATATCACGTTATAAGGAAATACAGTGTTGCAGAGTAAAGAAAAATATGTATGTATTAGAAATACTTAAACTTTACGGGAAGAAATAACGCATGGTGCAAAATTATCTTGTATATCCTAAACAACACGTTGTAACTCGAAAAGGTTTGGTGTTGTGTGTATGGCTAAACGTGTAGCCTCAAAAGAGAACCCACAGGAGAATTTTCTCTCGAAAAAATATGTCAGAATACCATGTTTTAAGGAAATCCCGCATATTGCGAAATTATCTTGTTTTTCCTAAACAACACGTTGTAACTCAAAATGCTTTGGTATTGCGTGTATGTCTAAGCGTGTAGCCTCAAAAGAGAACGCACAGGAGAGTTTTCTCTCGAAAGAATTTGTAAGAATACCACATTATAAGGAAATACAGTGTTGCAGATTAAAGACAAATACGTACGTATTAGAAATACTTAAACTTTACTCGAAGAAATAACACATCATAAAAAATTGTCTTGTATTTCCAAAACAACACGTTGCAACTCGAAAAGATTTGGTGTTGCGTGTATATCTAAGTGTGTAGCCTCAAAAGAGAAGGCACAGGACAGTTTTCTCTCGAAAGAATATGTAAGAGTACCATGTTACAAGGAAATAGAGTGTTGCAGCGTAAAGACAAATACGTACGTATTAGAAATACTTAAAGTTTATGAGAAGAAATAACGCTCCGTACAAAATTATCTTGTATTTCCTAAACAAAAAGTTGAAATTGGAAAGAATTTGGTGTTGCGTGTATGTCTAAGCTTGTAGCCGTAAAAGAGAACGCACAGGAGAGTTTTCCCTCGAAAAAATATGTCAGAATACCACGTTTTAAGGAAATCCCTCATTGTGCGAAATTATCTTGTTTTTCCTAAACAACACGTTTTAACTCCAAAAGCTTTGGTGTTGCTTATATGTCTAACGGTTCAGCCTCAAAAGAGAACGCACAGGAGAGTTTTCTCTCGAAAGAATATGTAGGAATACCACGTTATAAGGAAATACAGTGTTGCAAAATAAAGACAAATACGTATGTATTAGAAATACTTAAACTTTACTCAAAGAAATAACGCATCATACAAAATTATCTTGTATTTCCTAAACAAAACGTTGTAACTCGAAAAGAAGTGGTGTTGCATGTATGTCTAAGTGTGTAGCCTCAAAAGAGAAGGCACAGTACAGTTTTCTCTCGAAAGTATATGTAAGAATACCACGTTACAAGGAAATACAGTTTTACAGAGTAAAGACAAATACGTACATATTAGAAATACTTAAACTTTACGAGAGGAAATAAGGCATCGTACAAAATTATCTTGTATTTCCTAAACAACACGTTGTAACTCGAAAAGATTTGGTGTTGCATGTATGTCTAGACGTGTAGCCCCAAAAGAGCACCGACACGAGAATTTTCTCCGAAAAAATATGTCAGAATACCAAGTTTTAAGGAAATCCTGCAACGTGCGAAATTATCTTGTTTTTCCTAAACAACACGTTGTAACTCGAAAACCTTTGGTGTTGCTTGTATGTCTCAGTGTGTAGCCTCAAAAGAGAACGCACAAGAGAGTTTTCTCTCAATAAAACATGTCACAATACCACGTTTTAAAGAAATCCTGCATCGTGAGATATTATCTTGTTTTTCCTTAACAACATGTTTTAACTCAAAAAGCTTTGGTGTTGCGTGTATGTCTAATTGTGTAGCCTCAAAAGATAATGCACAGGAGAGTTTTCTCTCACAAAATAAGTAAGAAAACCACTTTACAAGGATATACACTTTTGCAGAGTAAAGACAAATACGTACACATTAGAAATACTTAAACTTTACGAGAAGAAATAACGCATCGTTCAAAAGTATCTTTTATTTCCTAAACAACACGTTGTAACTCGAAAAGATTTGGTGTGGCGTATATGTCTAACCGTGTAGCCTCAAAAGGGAACACACAGTAGAGTTTTCTCTCGAAAAAATATGTCAGAATACCACGTTTTAAGGAAATCCCGCATCGTGCGAAATTATCTTGTTTTTCCTAAACAACACGTTGTAACTCGAAAAGCTGTGGTGTCACGTGTATGTCTAAGCATGTAGCCTCAAAAGAGAACACACAGGAGATTTTTCTCTCGAAAGAATATGGAAAAATACCACGTTATAAGGAAATAAAGTGTTGCAGAGTAAAGACAAATACGTACCTATTGGAAATACTTAAACTTTACAAGAGGAAATAACTCATCGTGCAATATTATATTGTTTTTCCTAAACAACACGTTGTAACTTGAAAGGATTTGGTGTTGCGTGTATGCCTAAGCTTGTAGCCTCAAAAGAGAACGCACAGCAGAATTTCCTCTCGAAAATATATGTCAGAATACCACTTTTTAAAGAAATCCCGCATCATGCGAAATTATCTTGCTTTTCCTAAACAACACGTTGTAACTGGAAATGCTTTGGTATTTCGTGTATGTCTAAGCGTGTAGCCACAAAAGAGAAGGCACAGGACAGTTTTCCCTTGAAAGAATATGTAAGATTACCACTTTACAAGGAAATAGAGTGTTGTAGAGTAAAGATAAATACGTACGTATTAGAAATACTTAAACTTTACGAGAAGAAATAACGCATCAGACAAAATTATCTTGCATTTGCTAACCAACACGTTGTAACTCGAAATGATTTGTTGTTGCGTGTATGTCTAAGTGTGTAGCCTCAAAAGAGAAGGCACAGGAAAGTTTTCTCTCAAATGAATATGCAAGAATACCACGTTACAAGGAAATAGAGTATTGCAGAGTAAAGACAAATACGTACCTATTAGAAATACTTAAGCTTTATGAGAAGAAATAACGCTCCGTAGAAAATTATCTTGTATTTCCTAAACAACAAGTTGAAATTGGAAAAGATTTGGTGTTGCGTGTATGTCTAAGCTTGTAGCCATAAAAGAGAACGCACAGGAGAGATTTCCCTCGGAAAAAAATATGTCAGAATACCACGTTTGAAGGAAATCCCTCATCGTGCGAAATTATCTTGTTTTTCCTAACAACACATTGTAACTCGAAAAGCTTTGGTGTTGTGTGTATGTCTAAGCGTGCAGCCTCAAAAGAGAATGCACAGGAGCGTTTTCTCTCGAAAGAATATGCAAGAGTACCAGGTGATAAAGTAATACAGTGTTGCAGAGTAAAGACAAATACATACGTATTAGAAATACTTAAACTTTATGAGAAGAAATAACGCATCATACAAAATTATCTAGTATTTCCTAAACAACCTGTTGTAACTCGAAAGATTTGGTGCTGCGTGTTATGTCTAAGCATGTAGGCTCAAAAGAGAATGCACAGGAGAGTTTTCTCTCAAAAAAATATGTCAGAATACCACATTTTAAGGAAATCCGTCATCGTGCGAAATTACCTTGTTTTTTCCTAAACAACACGTTTTAACTCGAAAAGCTTTGGTGTTGCGTGTATGTCTAAGTGTGTAGCCTCAGAAGAGAACGCACAGGAGAGTTTTCTCTTGAAAGAATATATCAGAATACCCCGTTACAAGGAAATGCAGTGTTGCAGAGTAAAGACAAATACGTACGTAATAGAAATACTGACACTTTACGAGAAGAAATAATGCATCGCACAAAATTATCTTGTATTTCCTAAACAACACGTTGTAACTCGAAAGGATTTGGTGTTGCGTGTATGTCTAAATGTGTAGCCTCAAAAGAGAACCCACAGGAGAATTTTCTCTCGAAAAAATATGTCAGAATACCACGTTTTTAGGAAATACTGTATCATGAGATATTAACTTGTTTTTCCTAAACAACATGTTGTAACTCGAAATGCTTTCCTCTTGCGTGTATGTCTAAGTGTGTAGCTTCAAAAGAGAACGCACAAGAGAATTTTCTCTCGAAAGAATATGTAAGAATTCCACGTTATAACGGAATACAATGTTGCAGAGTAAAGACATATACCTACGTATTAGAAATACTTAAAGTTTACAAGAAATAACGCATCATGCAAAATTATCTTGTTTTTCTTAAACAACACATTGTAACTCGAAAAGATTTGCTGTTGCGTGTATGACTAAGCGTGTATCCTCCAAAGAGAATGCACAGGAGAGTTTTCTCTCGAAAAAATATGTCAGAATACCACGTTTTAAGGAAATCCAGCATTATGTGAAACTATCTTGTTTTTCCTAAACAACACGTTTTAACTCGAAAAGCTTTGGTGTTGCATGTATGTCTAAGTGTGTAGCCTCAGAAGAGAACACACAGGAGAGTTTTCCCTTGAAAAATATGTCAGAATACCACGTTTTAAGGAAATCCCACATCGTGCGAAATTATCTTGCTTTTCCTAAACAACACGTTGTAACTCGAAATGCTTTCTTATTTCGTGTATGTCTAAGCGTGTAGCCACAAAAGAGAAGGCACAGGAGAGTTTTCCCTGGAAAGAATATGTAAGAGTACCACGTTACAAGGAAATAGAGTATTGTAGAGTAAAGACAAATACGCACGTATTAGAAATACTTAAACTTTATGAGAAGAAATAACGCATCGTACAAAATTATCTTGCATTGCCTAACCAACACGTTGTAACTCGAAATGATTTGTTGTTGCGTTTATGTCTAATTGTGTAGCCTCAAAAGAGAAGGCACAGGACAGTTTTCTCTCAAAAGAATATGTAAAAATACCACGTTACAAGGAAATAGAGTATTGCAGAATAAAGACAAATACGTATGTATTAGAAATACTTAAGCTTTATGAGAAGAAATAACGCTCCGTAGAAAATTATCTTGTATTTCCTAAACAACAAGTTGAAATTGGAAAAGATTTGGTGTTGCGTGTATGTCTAAGCTTGTAGCCATAAAAGAGAATGCACAGGAGAGTTTTCCCTCGGAAAAAGAAATATGTCAGAATACCACCTTTTAAGGAAATCCCTCATCGTGCGAAATTATCTTGTTTTTCCTAAACAACACGTTGTAACTTGAAAAGTTTTGGTGTTGCGTGTATGTCTAAGGGTGCAGCCTCAAAAGAGAACGCACAGGAGAGTTTTCTCTCGAAAGAATATGTAAGAATACCATGTTATAAGGAAATACAGTGTTGCAGAGTAAAGACAAATATGTACATTTTAAAAATACTTACACTTTATGAGAAGAAATAACTCTCCGTACAAAATTTTCTTGTATTTCCTAAACAACACGTTGTAACTCGAAAAGATTTGGTGTTGCGTGTATGTCTAAACATGTAGCCTCAAAAGAGAACCCACAGGAGAATGGTCTCTCGAAAATATATATCAGAATACCACTTTCTAAGGAAATCCCGCATTGTGCGAAATTATCTTGTTTTTCCTTAACAACACAATGTAACTCGAAAAGCTTTGGTGTTGTGTGTATGTCTAAGTGTGAAGCCTCAAAAGAGAATGCACAGGAGCGTTTTCTCTCGAAAGAATATGCAAGAGTACCAGGTGATAAAGAAATACAGTGTTGCAGAGTAAAGACAAATACATACGTATTAGAAATACTTAAACTTTACGAGAAGAAATAACGCATCATACAAAATTATCTAGTATTGCCTGAACAACATGTTGTAACTCGAAAGATTTGGTGTTGCGTGTATGTCTAAGCATGTAGACTCAAAAGAGAATGCACAGGAGAGTTTTCTCTCGAAAAAATATGTCAGAATACCACATTTTAAGGAAATCTGTCATCGTGCGAAATTAACTTGTTTTTTCCTAAACAACACGTTTTAACTCAAAAAGCTTTGGTGTTGCGTGTATATCTAAGTGTGTAACCTCAGAAGAGAACGCACAGGAGAGTTTTCTCTTGAAAGAATATGTCAGATTACCCCGTTACAAGGAAATGCAGTTTTGCAGAGTAAAGACAAATACGTACGTAGTAGAAATACTTACACTTTACGAGAAGAAATAATGCATCGCACAAAATTATCTTGTATTTCCTAAACAACACGTTGTAACTCGAAGGGATTTGGTGTTGCGTGTATGTCTAAATGTGTAGCCTCAAAAGAGAACCCACAGGAGAATTTTCCCTAGAAAAAATATGTCAGAATACCACGTTTTTAGGAAATACTGTATCATGCGATATTAACTTGTTTTTCCTAAACAACACGTTGTAACTCGAAAAACTTTGCTCTTGCGTGTATGTCTAAGTGTGTAGCTTCAAAAGAGAACGCACAAGAGAGTTTTCTCTCGAAAGAATATGTAAGAATTCCACGTTATAACGGAATACAATGTTGCAGAGTAAAGACATATACCTACGTATTAGAAATACTTAAAGTTTACAAGAAATAACGCATCATGCAAAATTATCTTGTTTTTCGTAAACAACACATTGTAACTCGCAAAGATTTGCTGTTGCGTGTATGACTAAGCGTGTATCCTCCAAAGAGGATGCACAGGAGAGTTTTCTCTCGAAAAAATATGTCAGAATACCACGTTTTAAGGAACTCCAGCATTATGCGAAATTATCTTGTTTTTCCTAAACAACACGTTTTAACTCGAAAAGCTTTGGTGTTGCGTGTATGTCTAAGTGTGTAGCCTCAGAAGAGAACACACAGGAGAGTTTTCCCTCGCAAAATATATCAGAATACCACGTTTTAAGGAAATCCCGCATTGTGTGAAATTATCTTGTTTTTCCTACACAACACATTGTAACTCGAAAACATTTGGTGTTGCGTGTATGTCTAAACATGTAGCCTCAAAAGAGAACCCACAGAAGAATATTCTCTCGAAAAAATACATCAGAATACCACCTTTTAAGGAAATCCCGCATCGTGCGAAATTATCTTGTTTTTCCTAAACAACATGTTGTAACTCGAAAAGATTTGGTGTTGCTTGTATGTCTAAGCGTGTAGCCTCAAAAGAGAACGCACAGGAGAGTTTTCTCTCGAAAGAATATATAAGAATACCACGTTATAAGGAATTACAGTGTTGCAGAGTAAAGACAAATATGTATGTATTAGACATACTTAAACTTTACGAGAAGAAATAATGCATCGTGCAAAATTATCTTGTATAACCTAAACAACACGTTGTAACTCGAAAAGATTTGGTGTTGCATGTATGGCTAAACGTGTAGCCTCAAAAGAGAACCCACAGGGGAATTTACTCTCGAAAAAATATGTCAGAATACCATGTTTTAAGGAAATCCCGCATCGTGCATAATTATCTTCTTTTTCCTAAACAACACGTTGTAACTCGAAAAGATTTGGTGTTGTGTGTATGTCTAAGTGTGTAGCCTCCGAAGAGAATGCACAGGAGAGTTTTCTCTCAAAAGAATATGTAAGAATACCTTGTTACAAGAGAATACAGTGTTGAAGAGTAAAGAGAAATACGTACGTATTAGAAATACTTAAACTTTACGAGAAGAAATAACCCATCATACAAAATTATCTAGTATTTCCTAAATAACATGTTGTAACTCGAAAATATTTGGTGTTGCGTGTATGTCTAAGCATGTAGACTCAAAAGAGAATGCACAGGAGAAGTTTCTCTCGAAAAAATATGTCAGAATACCACGTTTTAAGGAAATCACGCATCTTGAGAAATTATCTTGTTTTTCCTTAATAACATATTTTAACTCGAAAGCTTTGGTGTTGCGTGTATGTCTAAGCGTGTAGCCTCAATAGAGAATGCACAGGAGAGTTTTCACGCGAAAGAATATGTAAGAATAAAACGTTATAAGGAAATACAGAGTTGCATATTAAAGACAAATACGTACATATTGTAAATACTTAAACATTATGAGAAGAAATAACGCATCGTGCAAAATTATCTATTTTTTCCTAAATAACACGTTTTAAGTCGAAATGATTTGGTGTTGCATATATGTCTAAGCTTCTAGCCTCAAAGGAGAACGCACAGGAGAGTGTTCTCTCGAAAAAACATGCCAGAATACCCCGTTATAAGGAAATCGCACATCGTGCGAAATTATCTTGTTTTTCCTAAACAACACGTTGTAACTTGAAAAGCTTTGGTGTTGCGTGTATGTCTAAGCATGTAGCCTCAAAGGAGAATGCACAGGAGAGTTTTCTCACGAAAAATTATGTCAGAATACAACATTTTAAGGAAATCCTGCATCGTGCGAAATTATCTTTTTTTTTTTTTCCTAAACAACTTGTTGTAACTCGAAAAGCTTTGCTGTTGCGTGTATGTCTAAGCATGTAGCCACAAAAGAGAACGCACAGGAGAGTTTTCTCTCGAAAGAATATGCAAGAATACTACGTTATAAGGAAATACAGTGTTCTAGAGTAAAGACAAATACGTACGTATTAGAATTACTTAAACTTTACGAGAAGAAATAAGGCATCATGCAAAATTATCTTGTTTGTCCTAATCAACACGTTTTAACTAGAAAAGATTTGGTGTTGAGTGTATGACTAAGCATGTAGTCTCAAAAGAGAATGCACAGGAGAGTTTTCTCTCGAAAAAATATGTCAGAATACCACGTTTTAAGGAAATCCAGCATCGTGCGAAATCATCTTGTTTTTCCTACACAACACGTTGTAACTCGAAAAGCTTTGGTGTTGCGTGTATGTCTAAGCGTGTAGCCTCAATAGAGAATGCACAGGAGAGTTTTCACTCAAAAGAATATGTAAGAATACCACATTACAAGGAAATACAGTGTTGTAAAGACAAATACATACATATTAGAAATACTTAAACTTTATGAGAAGAAATAACGCATCATACAAAATTATCTTGTATTTCCTAACCAACACGTTGAAACTCGAAAAGTTTTTTTGTTGCGTGTATGTCTAAAAGTGTATCCTCAAAGAGAACCCACAGGAGATTATTCTCTCGAAAAAATATGTCAGAATTCCACGTTTTAAGGAAATCCCGCATCGAGCGAAATTATGTTGTTTTTCCTAAACAACACGTTGTAACTCGAAAAGCTTTGGTGTTACGTGTATGTCTAAGTGTGTAGCCTCAAAAGAGAACGCACCGGAGACTTTTCTCTTGAAAAAATATGTCAGAATACCACGTTTTAAGGAAATCCAGCATCGTGTGAAATTATCTTGTTTCTCCTAAACAACATGTTTTAACTCGAAAAGCTTTGGTGTTATATGTATGTCTAAGTTTGTAGCCTCAAAAGAGAACGCACAGGAGAGTTTTCTCTCAAAAGATTATGTAAGAATACCACGTTATAAGGAAATACAGTGTTGCAGAGTAAAGACAACTATGTACATATTAGAAATACTTAAACTTTACGAGAAGAAATAACGCGTCGTACAAAATTATCTTGTATTTCCTAAACAACACGTTGCAACTCGAAAGGATTTGGTGTTGCATGTATGTCAAAGCGTGTAGCTTCAAAGGAGAATGCACAGGAGAGTTTTCTCTCGAAAAAATACATCAGAATACCACGTTTTAAGGAAATCACGCATCTTGGGAAATTATCTTGTTTTTCCTTAACAACATATTTTAACTCGAAAAGCTTTGGTGTTGCGTGTATGTCTAAGCGTTTAGCCTCAATAGAGAACGCACAGGAGAGTTTTCACTCGAAAGAATATGTCAGAATATTACCAGGTTATAAGTAAATACAGAGTTGCATATTAAAGACAAATACGTACATATTGGAAATACTTAAACATTAGGAGAAGAAATAACGCATCGTGCAAAATTTTCTATTTTTTCCTAAACAACACGTTGTAACTCGAAAAGATTTTGTGTTGTGTGTATGGTATAGCATGTAGTCTCAAAAGAGAACACACAGGAGAATTTTTTCCTCGAAAAAATATTTCAGAATACCACTTTTTAAGGAAATCCAGCATCGTGCGAAATTATCTTGTTTTTACTAAATAACACGTTGTAACTCGAAAAGCTTTGGTGTTGCGTGTATGTCTAATTGAGTAGCCTCAAAAGAGAACGCACAGGAGAGTTTTCACTCGAATGAATATGTAAGAATACTACGTTACAAGGAAATACAGTGTTGCAAAGTAAAGACAAATACGTATGTATTAGAAATACTTAAACATTAAGAGAAGAAATAAAGCATCGTACAAAATTATCTTGTATTTCTTAAACAACAAGGTGTAACTCGAAAAGATTTGGTGTGGCGTGTATGTATAAGCGTGTAGCCTCAAAAGAGAGCTCACAGGATAGTTTTCTCTCGAAAAAATATGTCAGAATACCACGTTTTAAGGAAATCCCGCATCGTGCAAAATTATCTTGTTTTTCTTAAAGAACACGTTGTAACTCGGAAAGCTTAGGTGTTGCATGTATGTCTAAGCATGTAGCCTCAAAAGAGAATGCACAGGAGAGTTTTCTCTCGAAAGAATATGTAAGAATACCATGTTATAAGGAAATACAGTGTTGCAGAGTAAAGACAAATACTTACGTATTGGAAATACTTAAACTTTACGAAAAGAAATAATGCATCGTGCAAAATTATTTTGTTCTTGCTAAACAACACGTTGTAACTTGAAAAGATTTGGTGTTGCGTGTATGTCTAAGCTTGTGGCCTCAAAAGAGAATGCACAGGAGAGTTTTCTCTCGAAAAAATATGTCAGAATACCACGTTTTAAGGAAAACCTGCCTCGTGCGAAATTATCTTGTATTTCCTAAACAACATGTTGTAATTCAAAAAGCTTTGGTGTAGCTTGTTTGTCTCAGCATGTAGCCTCAAAAGAGAACACACAGGACAGTTTTATCTCAAAAGAATATGTAAGAATACCACATTATAAGGAAATACAGTATTGCATATTAAGACAAATATCTACATATTGGAAATACTTAAACTTTAGGAGAAGAAATAATGCATCGTGCAATATTATCTTGTTTTCCCTAAACAACAGGTTGTAATTCGAAAAGATTTTGTGTTACGTGTATGTCTAAGCTGGTAGTCTCAAAAGAGAATGCACAGGAGAGTTTTCTCTCGAAAAAACATGTCAGAATACCACGTTTTAAGGAAAACCTGCCTCGTGCGAAATTATCTTGTATTTCCTAAACAACATGTTGTAATTCAAAAAGCTTTGGTGTAGCTTGTTTGTCTCAGCATGTAGCCTCAAAAGAGAACACACAGGACAGTTTTATCTCAAAAGAATATGTAAGAATACCACATTATAAGGAAATACAGTATTGCATATTAAGACAAATATCTACATATTGGAAATACTTAAACTTTAGGAGAAGAAATAATGCATCGTGCAATATTATCTTGTTTTCCCTCAACAACAGGTTGTAATTCGAAAAGATTTTGTGTTACGTGTATGTCTAAGCTGGTAGTCTCAAAAGAGAATGCACAGGAGAGTTTTCTCTCGAAAAAATATGTCAGAATACCACGTTTTAAGGAAATCCCGCATCGTGCGAAATTATCTTGTTTTTTCTAAACAACAGGATGTAACTCGAAAAGCTTTGGTGTTGCGCGTATGTCTAAGCGTGTAGCCTCAAAAGAGAACGCACAGGAGAGTTTTCTCTCGAAAGAATATGTAAGAATACCATGTTATAAGTAAATACAGTGTTGCAGAGTAAGACAAATACGTATGTATTAGAAATACTTAAACTATACAAGAAGAAATAACGCTTCGTACAAAATTAACTTGTATTTCCTAAACAACACGTTGTAACTCGAAAAGATTTGGTGTTGCGTGTATGTCTAAACATGTAGCCTCAAAAGAGAACCTACAGGAGAATTTTCTCTCGAAAAAATATGTCAGAATACCACGTTTTAAGGAAATTCTGCATCGTGCGGAATTATCTTTTTTTTGCTAAACAACATGTTTTAACTCGAAAAGCTTTGCTGTTGCATGTATGTCTAAGTGTGTAGCCTCAAAAGAGAATGCACAGGAGAGTTTTCTCTTGCAAGAATATGTAAGAATACTACGTTACAAGGAAATACAGTTGTGCAGAGTAAAGACAAATACATACATATTAGAAATACTTAAACTTTACGAGAAGAAATAAAGCATCATACAAAATTATCTAGTATTTCCCAAACAACATATTGAAACTGGAAAAGATTTGGTGTGGCGTGTATGTCTAAGCATGTAGCCTCAAAAGAGAATGCACAGGAGATTTTTCTCTCGAATGAATATGTAAGAATACTACGTTACAAGGAAATACAGTGTTGCAGAGTAAAGACAAATATGTATGTATTAGAAATACTTAAACATTAAGAGAAGAAATAAAGCTTCGTACAAAATTATCTTGTATTTCCTTAACAACAAGGTGTAACTCGAAAAGATTTGGTGTGGCGTTTATGCCTAAGTGTGTAGCCTCAAAAGAGAGCTCACAGGATAGTTTTCTCTCGAAAAAATATGTCAGAATACCACGTTTGAAAGAATTCCCGCATAGTGCGAAATTATCGTGTTTTTCCTAAACAACACGTTATAACTCGAAAAGATGGTGTTGTGTGGTTTTCTAAAAGTGTAGCCTCAAAAGAGAACCCACAGAGGAATTTTCTCTCGACAAAATATGTCAGAATACCACGTTTTAAGGAAATCCCGCATCTTGCGAAATTATCTATTTTTTCCAAAACAACACATTGTAACTCGAAAACCTTTGTTGATGCGTGTATGTCTATGTGTGTAGCCTCAAAAGAGAACGCACAGGAGAGTTTTCTCTCGAAAGAATATGTAAGAATACCACGTTACAAGGAAATACAGTGTTGTAGAGTAAAGACAAATTATTACATATTAATAACACTTAAACATTAAGAGAAGAAATAAAGCATCATACAAAATTATCTTGTATTTTCTAAACAACACGTTGTAACTCGAAAAGATTTGGTGTTGCGTGTATGTCTAAGCATGTAGCCTCAAAAGAGAACACACAGGAGAATTTTCTCTCGAAAAATATGTCAGAATACCTCGATTTATGGAAATCCCGCATCGTGCGAAATTATCTTGTTTTTCTTAAACAAGACGTTGTAACTCGAAAAGCTTTAGTGTTGCGTGTATGTCTAAGCATGTAGCCTCAAAAGAGAATGCACAGGAGAGTTTTCTCTCGAAAGAATATATAAGAATACCATGTTATAAGGAAATACAGTGTTGCAGAGTAAAGACAAATATGTACGTATTGGAAATACTTAAACTTTACAAGAAAAAATAACGAATCATGCAAAATTATCTTGTTGTTCCTAAACAACACGTTGTAACTCGAAAAGATTTTGGGTTGCGTGTACGTCTAAGCTTGTAGCCTTAAAAAGAGAATGCACAGGAGAGTTTTCTCTCGAAAAATATATCAGAATACCACGTTTTAAGGAAAACTTGCCTCATGTGAAATTATCTTGTATTTCCTAAACAACACGGTGTAACTCGAAAAGCTTTGGTGTAGCTTGTATGTCTCAACATGTAGCCTCAAAAGAGAACACACAGGACAGTTTTATCTCAAAAGAAAATGTAAGAATACCACGTTATAAGGAAATACAGTGTTGCAGAATAAAGACAAATCCGTACATATTGGAAATACTTAAACTTTATGAGAAGAAATAACGCATCGTGCAATATTATCTTGTTTTTCCTAAACAACATGTTTTCACTCGAAAAGATTTTGTGTTACGTGTATGTCTAAGCTGGTAGTCTCAAAAGAGAATGCACAGGAGAGTTTTCTCTCGAAAAAAATATGTCAGAATACCACGTTTTAAGGAAATCCCGCATCGTGCGAAATTGTCTTGTATTTCCTAAACAACAGGATGTAACTCGAAAAGCTTTGGTGTGGCGTGTATGTCTAAGTGTTTAGCCTCAAAAGAGAACGCACAGGAGAGTTTTCTCTTGAAAGAATATGTAAGAATACCACGTTATAAGTAAATACAGTGTTGCAGAGTAAAGACAAATATCGTATGTATTAGAAATACTTAAACTATACGAGAAGAAATAACGCATCGTACAAAATTAACTTCTATTTCCTAAACAACACGTTGTAACTCGAAAAGATTTGGTGTTGCGTGTATGTCTAAATGGGTAGCCTCAAAAGAGAACCCACAGGAGAATTTTCTCTTGAAAAAAAATATCAGAATACCACGTTTTAAGGAAATCCTGCATCGTGTGAAATTACTTTCTTTTTCCTAAACAACATGTTTTAACTCGAAAAGCTTTGGTGTTGCGTGTATGTCTAATTTTCTAGCCTCAAAAGAGAATGCACAGGAGAGTTTTCTCTTGCAAGAATATGTAAGAATACCACGTTACAAGGAAATACAGTTTTGCAGAGTATAGACAAATACGTACATATTAGAAATACTTAAACTTTACGAGAAGAAATAACGCATAGTACAATTTTATCTTGTATTTCCTAAACAACATGTTGTAACTCGAAAAGATGTGGTGTGCCCTGTATGTCTAAGCGTGTAGCCTCAAAAGAGAACGCACAGGAGAGTTTTCTCTTGAAAGAATATGTAAGAATACCACGTTATAAGTAAATACAGTGTTGCAGAGTAAAGACAAATAACGTATGTATTAGAAATACTTAAACTATACGAGAAGAAATAACGCATCGTACAAAATTAACTTATATTTCCTAAACAACACGTTGTAACTCGAAAAGAAGTGGTGTGCCGTGTATGTCTAAGCGTGTAGCCTCAAAAGAGAACGCACAGGACTGTTTTCTCTCGAAAAAATATGTCAGAATACCACGTTTTAAGGAACTCCCGCTTAGTGCGAAATTATCTTGTTTTTCATAAACAACACGTTATAACTCGAAAAGAATTGGTGTTGCGGGGTTGTCTAAACGTGTAGCCTCAAAAGAGAACCCACAGCGGAATTTTCTCTCGACAAAATATGTCAGAATACCACGTTTTAAGGAAATCCCGCATCTTGCGAAATTACCATTTTTTTTCCTAAACAACACGTTTTAACTCGAAAATCTTTGTTGATGTGTGTATGTCTAAGCCTGTAGCCTCAAAAGAGAAGGCACAGGAGAGTTTTCTCTCGAAAGAATATGTAAGAATACCACGTTACAAGGAAATACAGTGTTGCAGAGTAAAGACAAAAATGTACGTATTAGAAATACTTAAACATTACTAGAAGAAATAAAGCATCGTAAAAAAAATTATCGTGTATTTCCTAAACAACATGCTGTAACTCGAAAAGATTTGGTGGTGCGTGTATGTCTAAGCATGTAGCCTTAAAAGAGAACACAAAGGAGAGTTTTCTCTCGAAAAATATGTCTGAATACCACGTTTTACGGAAATCCCGCATCGTGCGATATTATCTTGTTTTTCTCAAACAACACGTTGTAACTCGAAAATCTTTGGTGTTGCGTGGATGTCTAAGCGTGTAGCCTCAAAAGAGAACTCACAGGAGAGTTTTCTCTCGAAAGAATATGTAAGGATGCCATGTTATAAGGAAATACAGTTTTGCAGAGTAAAGACAAATACGTACATATTGGAAATACTTAAATTTTACGAGAAGAAATAACGCATTGTGCAAAATTATCTTGTTGTTCCTAAACAACACGTTGTAACTCGAAAAGATTTGGTGTTGCGTGTATGTCTAGGCTTGTAGCCTCAAAAGAGAATGCACAGGAGAGTTTTCTCTCCAAAAAATATGTCAGAATACCACGTTTTGAGGAAATCCTGCATCGTGCGAAATTATCTTGTTTTTGCTAAACAACATGTTTTAACTCGAAAAGCTTTGGTGTTGCGTGTATGTCTAAGTGTGTAGCCTCAAAAGAGAATGCACAGGAGAGTTTTCTTTTGCAAGAATATGTAAGAATACCACGTTACAAGGAAATACAGTTGTGCAGAGTAAAGACAAATACGTACATATTAGAAATAATTAAACTTATGATAAGAAATAACGCATCATACAAAATTATCTAGTATTTCCTAAACAACACGTTGAAACTGGAAAAGATTTGGTGTGGCGTGCATGCCTAAGCGTGTAGCCTCAAAAGAGAATGCACAGGAGAGTTTTCTCTCGAAAGAATATGTAAAAATACTATGTTACAAGGAAATAGAGTTTTGCAGAGTAAAGACAAATACGTACGTATTAGTAATACTTAAACATTAAGAGAAGAAATAAAAAATCGTACAAAATTATCTTGTATTTCCTAAACAAAAAGTTGTAACTCGAAAGGATTTAGTGTGGCATGTATGTCTAAGCGTGTAGCCTCCAAAGAAAGCGCACAGGAGAGTTTTCTCTCGAAAAAATATGTCAGAATACCCCGTTTTAAAGAACTCCCGCATAGTGCGAAATTATCTTGTTTTTCCTAAACAACACGTTATAACTCGAAAAGATTTGGTGTTGCGTGGTTGTCTAAACGTTTAGCCTCAAAAGAGAACCCACAAAGGAATTTTCTCTCGACAAAGTATGTCAGAATACCACGTTTTAAGGAAATCCCGCATCTCGCGAAATTATTTTTTTTCCTAAACAACACGTTGTAACTCGAAAAGCTTTGTTGATGCGTGTATGTCTAAGTATGTAGCCTCAAAAGAGAATGTACAGGAGAGTTTTCTTTCGCAAGAATATGTAAGAATACCATGTTATAAGGGAATACAGTGCTGCAGAGAAAAGACCAATACGCACATATTAGAAATACTTAAAATTTACGAGAAGAAATGACGCATCTTTAATAATTATCTTGTATTTCCTAAACAACACGTTGTAACTCGAAAAGATTTGGTGTTGTGTGTATGTCTAAGCATGTAGCCTTAAAAGAGAACACACAGGAGAGTTTTCTCTCGAAAAAATATGTCAGAATACCACGTTTTAAGGAAATCCTGCATTGTGCGAAATTATCTAGTATTTCCTAAAGAACACGTTGTAACTCGAAAAGCTTTGGTGTTGTGTGTATGTCTATACGTGTAGCCTCCAAAGAGAACCAACAGGAGAATTTTCTCTCGACAAAATATGTCAAAATACCACGTTTTAAGGAAATCCCGCATCATGTGAAATTATCTTGTTTTTCTTAAAGAACACGTTGTAACTCGAAAAGATTTTGTGTTGCGTGTATGTCTAAGCTTGTAGCCTCAAAAGAGAACGCACAGGAGAGTTTTCTCTCGAAAGAATATGTAAGAATACCAAGTTATAAGGAAATACAGTGTTGCAGATTAAAGACAAATACGTACACATTGGAAATACTTAAACTTTATGAGAAGAAATAACGCATCATGAAAAATTATCTTGTTTTTCCTAAACAACACGTTGTAACTCGAAAGGATTTTGTGTTCCGTGTATGTCTAAGCTTGTAGCCTCAAAACAGAATGCACAGGAGAGTTTTCTCTAGAAAAAATTTGTCAGGATACCACGTTTTAAGGAAATCTTGCATCGTGCGAAATTATATTGTTTTTCCTAAACAGCATGTTTTAACTCGAAAAGCTTTGGTTTTGCGTGTATGTCTACGTGTGTAGCCTCAAAAGAGAATGCACAGGAGAGTTTTCTCTCGCAAGAATATGTAAGAATACCACGTTATTAGGGAATACAGTGTTGCAGAGTAAAGACCAATACGTACATATTAGATATACTTAAACTTTACGAGAAGAAATAATGCATCTTAAAAAATTATCTTGTATTTCCTAAACAACACGTTGTAACTCGAAAGGATTTGGTGTTGTGTGTATGTCTAAATGTGTACCCTCAAAAGAAAATGCAAAGGAGAGTTTTTTCTCGAAAAATATGTCAGAATATCACGTTTTAAGGAAATCCTGCATCGTGCAAAATTATCTTGTTTTTCCTAAACAACACGTTGTAACTCGAAAAGCTTTGGTGTAGCTTGTATGTCTCAGCATATAGCCTCAAAAGAGAACACACAGGAGAGTTTTCTCTCGAAAAAATATGTCAGAATACCACGTTTTAAGGAAATCCTCCATCTTGCGAAATTATCATTTTTGCTAAACAACTTGTTTTAACTCGAAAAGCTTTGGTGTTGCGTTTTTGTATAAGCGTGCAGCCTCAAAAGAGAACGCACAGGACAATTTCTCTCAAAAGAATATGTAAGAATACCATGTTATACAGAAATACAGTGTTGCAGATTAAAGACAAATACTTACATATTGGAAATACTTAAACTTTATGAGAAGAAATAACGCATCGTGCAAAATTATCTTGTTTTTCCTAATCAACACGTTGTAACTCAAAAAGAATTTCTGTACATGTATGTCTAAGCTTGTAGCCTCAAAAGAGAACGCACAGGAGAGTTATCTCTCAAAAAAATAGGTCAGAATACCACGTTTTATGGAAATCCCGCATCATGCAAAATTATCTTTTTTTTCCTAAACAACTCGTTTTAACTCGAAAAGCTTTAGTGTAGCTTGTATGTCTCAGCGTGTAGCCTCAAAAGAGAACGCACATGAGAGTTTTCTCTCGAAAGAATATGTAAGAATACCACGGTATGAGGAAATACAGTGTTGCAGAGTAAAGACAAATACGTACATATTAGACATACTTAAACTTTACTAGAAGAAATAATGCATCTTAAAAAATTATCTTGTATTTCCTAAACAACACGTTGTAACTCGAAAAGATTTGGTGTTGTGTGTATGTCTAAATGTGCAGCCTCAAAAGAGAACCCACAGGAGAATTTTCTCTCGAAAAAATATGCCAGAATACCACATTTTAAGGAAATCCTGCATCGTGCGAAATTATCTTGTTTTTCCTAAACAACACGTTGTAACTCGAAAAACTTTGGTGTTGCATGCGAGTCTAAGTGTGTAGCCTCAAAAGAGAACACACTGGAGAGTTTTCTTTCGAAAATATATGTCAGAATACCACGTTGTAAGAAAATCCCGAATCGTGTGAAATTATCTTTTTTTTCCTAAACAACTTGTTGTAACTCGAAAAGCTTTGGTGTTGCGTTTTTTTCTAAGCGTGCAGCCTCAAAATAGAGCGCAGAGTAGAGTTTTCTCTCGAAAGAATATGTAAGAGTACCACGTTATAAGGAAATATGGTGTTGCAGAGTAAAGACAAATATGTACATATTGGAAATACTTAAACTTTACGAGAAGAAATAACGTATTGTGCAAAATTATTTTGCTTTTCTTAAACAACACTTTGTAACTCGAAAAGATTTTGTGTTGCCTGTATGTCTAAGTTTGTAGCCTCAAAAGAGAATACACAGGAGAGTTTTCTCTCGAAAAAATATTTCAGAATACCACATTTTAAGGAAATCCTGCATCCTGCGAAATTATCATGTTTTTCCTAAACAAGATGTTGTAACTCGAAAAGATTTGGTGTAGCTTGTATGTCTCAGCGTGTAGCCTCAAAAGAGAACACACAGGAGAGTTTTCTATCGAAAAAATATATCAGAATACCGCGTTTTAAGGAAATCCTGCATCGTGCGAAATTATCTTTTTATTTCTTAAACAACATGTTGTAACTCTAAATGCTTTGGTGTTGCTTGTATGTTTCAGCGTGTAGCCTCAAAATAGAACGCACAGGAGAGATTTCTGTCGAATAAATATGTCAGAATACCACGTTTTAACCAAATCCTGCATCGTGCGAAATTATCTTTTTTTCCATAATCAAAATGTTTTAACTCGAAAAGCTTTGGTGTTGCGTTTATGTCTAAGTGTGTAGCCTCAAAAGAGAATGCACAAGAGAGTTTTCTCTCGCAAGAAATTGTAAGAATACCACGTTACAAGGAAATACAGTTTTTCAGATTAAAGCATATATGTACCTATAAGAAATACTTAAACTTTTCAAGAAGAAATAACGCATTTTAAAAAATTATCTAGTACTTCCTAAACAACATGTTGTATCTCGAAAAGATTTGGTGTGGCGTGTATGTCTAAGCGTGTAGCCTCAAAAGAGAACACACAGTAGAGTTTTCTTTCGAAAAAATATGTCAGAATACCACGTTTTAAGGAAATCCCGCATCGTGCGAAATTATCTTGTTTTTCTTAAACAACACGTTGTAACTCGAAAAGCGTTGGTGTTACGTGTATGTCTAAGTGTGTAGCCTCAAAAGAGAATACACAGGAGAGCTTTCTCTCAAAAGAATATGTAAGAATACCACGTTATAAGGAAATACAGTGTTGCAGAGTAAAGACAAATACGCACCTATTAGAAATACTTAAAATTTATGAGAAGAAGTAATGCGTCGTAAAAAATTTCTTGTATTTCCTAAACAACACGTTGTAACTCGAAAAGCTTTGGTGTTGCGTGTATGTCTAAACATGTAGCGTCCAAAGAGAACCCACAGGAGAATTTTCTCTCGACAAAGTATGTCAGAATACCACGTTTTAAGGAAATCCCGCATCATGCGAAATTATCTTGTTTTTCTTAAAGAACACGTTGTAACTCAAAAAGATTTTGTGTTGCGTGTATGTCTAAGCTTGGAGCCTCAAAGGAGAATGCACAGTAGAGTTTTCTCTCGCAAGAATATGTCAGAATACCACGTTTTTAGGAAATACGGCATCGTGCAAAATTATCTTGTTTTTCTTAAACAACACGTTGTAACTCGAAAAGCTTTGGTATTGCGTGAATGTCTAAGTGTGTAGCCTCAAAAGAGAACACACAGGACAGTTTTCTCTCGAAAGAATATGTAAGAATACCAAGTTATAAGGAAATACAGTGTTGCAGATTAAAGACAAATACGTACATATTGGAAATACTTAAACTTTACGAGAAGAAATAACGCATCCTGCAAAATTATCTTGTTTTTCCTAAACAACACGTTGTAACTCGAAAAGATTTTGTGTTACGTGCATGTCTAAGCTTGTAGCTTCAACAGAGAACGCACAGGAGAGTTTTCTCTCGAAAAAATATGTCAGAATACCACGTTTTAAGGAAATCTTGCATCATGCGGAATTATCTTGTTTTTCCTAAACAACATGTTTTAACTCGAAAAGCATTGGTGTTGCCTGTATGTCTAAGTGTGTTGCCTCAAAAGAGAATGCACAGGAGAGTTTTCTCTTGCAAGAATATGTTAGAATACCAGGTTACAAGGAAATACAATTTTGCAGAGTAAAGGCAAATACGTACATATTAGAAATACTTAAACTTTATGAGAAGAATTAACGCATCTTACATAATTATCTTGTATTTCTTAAACAACATGTTGTAACTCGAAAAGATTTGGTGTTACGTGTATGACTAAGCGTTTAGCCTCAAAAGAGAATGCACGGGAGAGTTTTCTCTCGAAAGAATACGTAAGAATACCACGTTATAAGGGAATACAGTGTTGCAGAGTAAAGACCAATACGTACATATTAGAAATACTTAAACTTTACGAGAAGAAATAACGCATCGTAAAATATTATCTTGTATTTCCTAAACAACACGTTGTAACTCGAAAAGATTTGGTGTTGTGTGTATGTCTAAATGGGTACCCTCAAAAGAAAACGCACAGGAGTGTTTTTTCTCGAAAAAAATATGTCAGAAATCTTGCATCGTGCGAAATTATCTTGTTTTTCCTAAACAACACTTTGTAACTCGAAAAGCTTTGGTGTAGCTTGTATGTCTCAGTGTGTAGCCTCAAAAGAGAACACACAGGAGAGTATTCTCTGGAAAAAATATGTCAGAATACTACGTTTTAAGGAAATCCTGCATCATGTGAAATTATCTTTTTTTCTAAACAACTTTTTTAATTCGAAAAGCTTTGTTGTTGCGTTTTTGTCTAAGCATGCAGCCTCAAAAGAGAACGCACAGGACAGTTTTCTCTCAAAAGAATATGTAAGAATACCATTTTATAAGGAAATACAGTGCTGCAGATTAAAGACAAATACGTACATATTGGAAATACTTAAATTATATGAGGAGAAATAACGCATCGTGCCAAATTTTCTTGTATTTCCTAAACAACACGTTGTAACTCGAAAAGATTTGGTGTTACGTGTATGTCCAAGCTTGTAGCCTCAAAAGAGAACCCACAGGAGAATTTTCTCTCGAAAAAATATTTCAGAATACCACGTTTTAAGGAAATCCTTCATCGTGCAAAATTATCTTGTTTTTCATAAAAAACATGTTGTAACTCGAAATGCTTTGTTGTTGCTTGTATGTTTCAGGGTGTAGCCTCAAAAGAGAACTCACAGGAGAGATTTCTGTCAAAAATATGTCAGAATACCACATTTTAAGGAAATCCTACATCGTGCGAAATTATCTTTTTTTTCCTAAACAACATGTTTTAACTCGAAAAGCTTTGGTGTTGCGTGTGCGTTTAAGTGTGTAGCCTCAAAAGAGAATGCACAGGAGTGTTTTCTCTTGAAAAAAAATATGTCAGAATACCACATTTTAAGGAAATCCCGCATAGTGTGAAATTATCTTCTTTTTCCTAAACAACATGTTGTAACTAGAAATGTTTTGGTGTTGCATGTATGTCTAAATGTGTAGCCTCAAAAGAGAATGCAAAGGAGAGTTTTCTCTCGAAAGAATATGTAAGAATACCACGTTACAAGGAAATACAGTGTTGCAGAGTAAAGACAAATACATACGTATTAGAAATACTTAAACTTTATGAGAAGAAATAACGCATCGTACAAAATTACCTTGTATTTCTAAACAACACGTTGTAACTCGAAAAGATTTGGTGTTGCGTGTATGTCTATGCATTTAGCCTCAAAAGAGAACGCACAGGACAGTTTTCTATTGAAAAATATGTCAGAATACCACATTTTTAAGGAAATCCCGCATCGTGCGAAATTATCTTGTTTTTCTTAAACAACACATTGTAACTCGAAAAGCTTTGGTGTTGCGTGTATGTCTAAGCGTGTAGCCTCAAAAGAGAATACACAAGAGAGTTTTCTCTTGAAAGAATATGTAAGACTACCACATTATAAGGAAATACAGTGTTGCAGAGTAAATACAAATACGTACATATTAGAAATATTTCAACTTTACGAGAAGAAATAACGCATCATAAAAAATTATCTTGTATTTCCTAAACAACACGTTGTAACTCGAAAGGATTTGGTGTTGTGTGTATGTCTAAATGTGTAGCCTCAAAAGAGAACCCACAGGAGTATTTTCTCTCAAAAAATATGTCAGAAAACCACGTTGTATGGAAATCCTGCATCGTGCGAAATTATCTTGTTTTTCCTAAACAACACATTGTAACTCGAAAAGCTTTGGTGTTGCTTGTATGTCTAAGTGTGTACCCTCAAAAGAGTATGCACAGGAGAGTTTTCTCTCAAAAAAATATGTCAGAATACCACGTTTTAAGAAAATCCTGTATCGTATGAAATTATCTTGTTTTTCCTAAACAACTTGCTGTAACTCGAAAAGCTTTGGTGTTGCGTTTTTGTCTAAGCGTGCAGCCTCAAAAGAGACCGCACAGGAGAGTTTTCTCTCGAAAGAATATGTAAGAATACCACATTATAAGGAAATATAGTGTTGCAGAGTAAAGACAAATAACTTACGTATTGGAAATACTTAAAATTTACGTAAAGAAATAACGCATCATGCAAAATTATCTTGTTTTTCCTAAAGAACACGTTGTAACTTGAAAAGATTTGGTGTTGCGTGTATGTCTAAACGTGTAGCCTCAAAAGAGAATGCACATGAGAGTTTTCTCTCGAAAAAAATATGTCAGAATACCACGTTTTAAGGAAATCCTGTATCGTGCGAAATTATCTTGTTTTTCCTAAACTACACGTTGTAACACGAAACGCTTTGGTGTAGCTTGTATGTCTCAGCGTGTAGCCTCAAAAGAGAACGCACAGGAGAGTTTTCTCTCAAAAGAATATGTAAGAATACCACGTTAAAAGGAAATACAGTGTTGCAGAGTAAAGACAAATACTTACTTATTAGAAATACTTAAAATTTACAAGAAGAAATAACGCATCGTACAAAATTAACTTGTATTTCCTAAACAACACTTTGTAACTTGAAAAGATTTGGTGTTGCGTGTATGTCTAAATGTTTAGATTCAAAAGAGAACCCACAGGATTATTTACTCTCGAAAAAATATGTCAGAATACCACGTTTTAAGAAAATCCCATATCGTGCGAAATTATCTTGTTCCTAAACAACATGTTGTAATTAGAAAAGTTTGGTGTTGCGTTTTCGTCTAAGCGTGCAGCTTCAAAAGAGAATGCACAGGAGAGTTTTCTCTCGAAAGAATGTGTAAGAATACCATGTTATAAGGAAATATAGTGTTGCTGAGTAAAGACAAATACGTACGTATTGGAAATACTTAAACTTTACAAGAAGAAATAACGCATCGTGCAAAATTATCTTGTTTTTCCTAAACAATACGTTGTAACTTGAAAAGATTTGGTGTTGCGTGTATGTCTAAACGGGTAGCCTCAAAAGAGTACGCACAGGAGAGTTTTCTCTAGAAAAAATATGTCAGAATACCACGTTTTAAGGAAATCCTGTATTGTGCGAAATTATCTTTTTTTTCCTAAACAACTTGTTTTAACTCGAAATGCTTTGGTGTTGCGTTTTGTCTAAGCATGCAGCCTCAAAAGAGAACGCACAGGACAGTTGTCTCTCAAAAGAATATGTAAGAATACCATGTTATACGGAAATACAATGTTGCAGATTAAAGACAAATATTACTTATTGGAAATACTTAAACTATATGAGAAGAAATAATGCATCGTGCAAAACTATCTTGTTTTTCCTAAACAACACGTTGTAACTTGAAAAGATTTTGTGTTACGTGTATGTCAAAGCTTGTAGCCTCAAAAGAGTACGCAAAGGAGAGTTTTATCTCGAAAATATATGTCAGAATACCACGTTTTAAGGAAATCCCACATCGTGCTTTGGTGTAGCTTGTATGTCTCAGCGTGTAGCCTCAAAAGAGAACGCACAGGAGAGTTTTCTCTCGAAATAATATGTAAGAATACCAAGTTATAAGGAAATACAGTATTGCAGAGTAAAGACAAATACTTACTTATTACAAATACTTAAACTTTACGAGAAGAAATAACGCATCGTACAAAATTATCTTGTATTTCCTAAACAGCAGGTTGTAACTCGAAAAGATTTGGTGGTGCGTGTATGTCTAAACGTTTAGCCTCAAAAGAGAACCCTCAGGATTATTTACTCTCGAAAAATATGTCAGAATACCATGTTTTAAGGAAATCCTGCATCGTGCAAAATTATCTTGTTTTTCCTAAACAACATGTTGTAACTTGAAAAGCTTTGATGTTGCTTGTATGTCTCAGCGTGTAGCCTCAAAAGAGAATGCACAAGAGAGTTTTCTATCGAAAAAATATGTCAGAATACCACGTTTTAAGGAAATCCTGCATTGTGTGAAATTATCTTGTTTTTCCTAAACAAATTGTTGTAACTCAAAAAGCTTGGGTGTTGCGTGTATGTCTAAGAGTGTAGCCTCAAAAGAGAATGCACAGGAGAGTTTTCTCTTGCAAGAATACTTAAGAATACCACGTTACAAGGAAATACAGTTTTGCAGAGTAAAGACAAATACGTACATATTAGAAATACTTAAACTTAATGAAAAGAAACAATGCATAGTACAAAATTATCTAGTATTTCCTAAACAACACATTGTAACTCGAAAAGATTTGGTGTGGCATGTATGTCTAAGCGTGTAGCCTCAAAAGGGAACACACAGGAGAGTTTTCTCTCGAAAAAATATGTCAGAATACCATGTTATAAAGAAATCCTGCATAGTGCAAAATTATCTTGTTTTGCCTAAACAACACGTTGTCACTCAAAAAGATTTGGTGTTGCATGTATGTCTAAACGTGTAGCCTCAAAGAGAACCCACAGGAGAATTTTCTCTCAACAAAATACGTCAGAATACCACTTTTTAAGGAAATCCCGCATCGTGTGAAATTATCTTTTTTTTTCTAAACAACAGGTTGTAAATTGAAAAGCATTGGTGATGCGTGTATATCTAAGCGTGTAGCCTCAAAAGAGAATGCACAGGAGAGTTTTCTCTCGAAAGAATATGTAAGAATACCATGTTATAAGGAAACACAGTGTTGCAGAGTAAAAACAAATATGTACGTATTGGAAATTCTTAAACTTCACAAGAAGAAATAACGCATCGTGCAAAATTATCTTCTTTTTCCTAAACAGCACGTTTTAACTCGAAAAGATTTTGTTTTGCATGTATGTCTAAGCTTGTAGCCTCAAAAGAGAATGCCCAGGAGAGTTTTCTCTTCAAAAAATATGTCAGAATACCAAGTTTAAAGGAAATCCCGCATCGTGCGAAATTATCCTTTTTTTCCTAAACAGCAGGTTGTAACTCGAAAAGCTTTGGTGATGCATGTATGGCTAAGCGTGTAGCCTCAAAAGAGAACGCACAGGAGAGTTTTCTCTCTAAAAAACATGTCAGAATACCACGTTTTAAGGAAATCCTGCATCGTGCGAAATTATCTTCTTTTCCTAAACAAAATGTTTTAACTCAAAAACATTTGGGGTTGCGTGTATGTCTAAACGTGCAGCCTCAAAGGAGAACCCACAGGAGAGGTTTCCCTCGAAAGAATATGTAAGAATACCACGTTACAAGTAAATGCAGTGTTGCAGAGTAAAGAAACACGTACGTATTAGAAACACTTAACCTTTATGTGAAGAAATAACGCATCATACAAAATAATCTTGTATTTCCTTAACAACACGTTGTAACTCGAAACGATTTGGTGTTGCGTGTATGTTTAAGCATGTAGCCTCAAAGGAGAACTCACAGGAGAGTTTTCTCCTGAAAAAATATGTCAGAATACCACGTTTTAAGAAATCCTGCATCGTGCGAAATTATCTTGTTTTTCTTAAACAACACATTGTAACTCGAAAAGCTTTGGTGTTCTGTGTATGTCTAAGCGTGTAGCCTCAAAAGGGAACGCACAGGAGACTTTTCGCTCGAAAGAATATGTAAGAATACCACATTATAAGGAAATACAGTGTTGCAGAGTAAAGACAAATATGTACGTATTAGAAATACTTAAACTTTATGAGAAGAAATAACGCATCGTACAAAATTTCTTGTATTTCCTGAACAACACGTTGTAACTCGAAAAGATTTGTTGTTAGGAGTATGTATTTACGTGTAGCCTCAAAAGAGCACCGACAGGAGAATTATCTCAGAAAAAAATATGTCAGAATACCAAGTTTTAAGGAAATCCTGCAACGTGCGAAATTATCTTGTTTTTCCTAAACAACACATTTTAACTCGAAAACCTTTGGGGTTGCTTGTATGTCTCAGCGTGTAGCCTCAAAAGAGAACACACAGAAGAGTTTTCTCTCACAAGATATGTAAGAATACCACTTTACAAGGAAATACAGTTTTGTAGAGTAAAGACAAATACGTACATATTAGAAATACTTAAACTTTACAAGAAGAAATAATGCATCATTCACAATTATCTTGTATTTCCTAAACAACACGTTGTAACTCGAAAAGATTTGGTGTGGAGTATATGTCTAAGCGTGTAGCCTCAAAAGGGAATGCACAGGTGAGTTTTCTTTCACAAATATGTCAGAATACCACGTTTTAAGGAAATCCCGCATCGTGCAAAATTATCTTGTGTTTCCTAAACAGCACGTTGTAACTCGAAAAGCTTTGGTGTTGCATGTATGTCGAAGCGCGTAGCCTCAAAAGAAAACACACAGGAGCGTTTTCTCTCGAAAGAATATGTAAGAATACCACGTTATAAGGAAATACAGTGTTGCAGAGTAAAGACAAATACGTACGTATTGGGAATACTTAACCTTTACGAGAAGAAATAACGCATCGTGCAAAATTATCTTGTTTTTCCTAAACAACACGTTGTAACTCGAAAGGATTTGGTGTTGCGTGCATGTCTAAGCTTGTAGCCTCAAAAGAGAACGCACAGGAGAGTTTTATCTCGAAAATATATGTCAGAATACCACTTTTTAAGGAAATCCCACATCGTGCGAAATTATCTTGTTTTTCCAAAACAACACGTTGTAACTCGAAATGCTTTGGTATTGCATGTGTGTCTAAGTGTGTAGCCTCAAAAGAGAACCCATAGGAGAGTTGTCTCTCGAAAGAATATGAAAGAATACCACGTTATAAGGAAATACAGTGTTGCAGAGTAAAGACAAATACGTACGTATTAGAAATACTTAAACTTTACTCGAAGAAATAACACATCGTACAAATTTATCTTGTATTTCCTAAACAACACATTTTAAGTCGAAAAGATTTGGTGTTGCGTGTATGTCTAAGTGTGTAGCCTAAAAAGAGAAGGCATAGGACAGTTTTCCCTTGAAAGAATATGTAAGAGTACCCACGTTACAAGGAAATAGAGTGTTGCAGAGTAAAGACAAATACGTACGTATTAGAAATACTTAAACTTTACAAGAAGAAATAACGCATCCTACAAAATTATCTTGCATTTCCTAAACAACACGTTGTAACTCGAAATGATTTGGTGTTGCCTATATGTCTAAGTGTGTAGCCTCAATAGAGAAGGCACGGGACAGTTTTCTCTCGAAAGAATATGTAAGAATACCAAGTTACAAGGAAATAGAGTGTTGCAGAGTAAAGACAAATACGTACGTATTAGAAATACTTAAACTTTATGAGAAGAAATAATGCTACGTACAAAATTATCTTGTATTTCCTAAACAAAAAGTTGAAATTGGAAAGGATTTGATGTTGCGTGTATGTCTAAGCTTGTAGCCGTAAAAGAGAATACACAGGAGAGTTTTCCCTTGAAAAAAATATGTCAGAATACCACGTTTTAAGGAAATCCCTCATCTTGCGAAATTATCTTGTTTTTCCTAAACAACACGTTGTTACTCGAAAAGCTTTGGTGTTGCCTGTATGTCTAAGCATCTAGCCTCAAAAGAGAATGCACAGGAGAGTTTTCTCTCAAAAGTATATGTAAGAATACCACGTTATAAGGAAATACAGTGTTCGAGACTAAAGACAAATATGTACGTTTTAAAAATACTTAAACTTTATAAGAAGAAATAACGCATCGTGCAAAATTATCTAGTTTTTTCTAAATAACACGTTGTAACACGAAAGGATTTTGTGTTGTATGTATGTCTAAGCTTCTACCCTCAAAAGAGAATGCACAGGAGAGTTTTCTATCGAAAAACAAGTCAGAATACCCCGTTTTAAGGAAATCGCTCATCTTGCAAAATTATCTTGTTTTTCCTAAATAACAAGTTTTAACTCGAAAAGCTTTGGTGTTGAGTGTATGTCTAAGTGTGTAGCCTCAAAAGATAACGCACAGGAGCGTGTTCTCTCGAAAGAATATGTAAGAATACCACGTTATAAGCAAATACAGTGTTGCCGATTAAAGACAAATACATACTTATTAGAAATACTTAAACTTTATGAGAAGAAATAACGCATCGTATAAAATTATCTTGTATATCCTAAACAACAAGTTGAAATTCAAAAAGATTTGGAGTTGCGTGTATGTCTAAGCTTGTAGCTGCAAAAGAGAATGCACAGGAGCGTTTTCTCTCAAAAAAATATGTCAGAATACCACGTTATAAGGAAATACGGTGTTGCAGAATAAAGAAAAATACATACGTATTGGAAATACTTAAACTTTACGAGAAGAAATAACGCATCATGCAAAATTATCTTGTTTTTCCTAAACAACACGTTGTAATTCTAAATGATTTGGTATTACGTGTATGTCTAACCTGGTAGCCACAAAAGAGAACTCACAGGAGTGTTTTCTCTCGAAACAATATGTCAGAATACCACGTTTTAAGGAAATCCCGCATTGTGCGAAATTATCTTGTTTTTCCTAAACAACACGTTTTAATTCGAAAAGCTTTGTGTTGCCTGTATGTGTAAGTGTGAAGCCTCAGTAGAGAATGCACAGGAGAGTTTTCTCTCGAAAGAATATGTAAGAATACCACGTTATAAGGAAATAGAGTGTTGCAGAGTAAAGACAAATATGTACGTATTAGAAAAACTTAAAATTTACAAGAAGAAATAATGCATCGTGCAAAATTATCTTGTGTTTCCTAAACAACACCTTGTAACTCGAAATGATTTGGTGTTGCGAGTATGTCTAAGTGGGTAGCCTCAAAAGAGAACGCACATGAGAGTTTTCTCTCAAAAAAATATGTCAGAATACCACATTTTTAGGAAATCCCGCATCGTGAAGATTTATCTTGTTTTTCCTAAACTTTGTAACTCGAAAAGATTTGGTGTTGCGTGTATGTCTAAGCTTCTAGCCTCAAAAGAGAATGCACAGGAGAGTTTTCTCTCGAAAAAACATGTCAGAATACCCCGTTTTAAGGAAATCGTTCATCATGCGAAATTATCTTGTTTTTCCTAAACAACACGGTGTAACTTGAAAAGCTTTGGTGTTGCGTGTATGTCTAAGTGTGTAGACTCAGACGAAAAAGCCCAGGAGAGTTTTTTCTCGAAAGAATATGTACGAATACCCCATTACAAGGAAATACAGTGTTGCATATTAAGGACATATACGTATATATTGGAAATACTTAAACTTTATGAGAAGAAATAACGCATCGTGCAAAATTATCTAGTTTTTCCTAAATAACACGTTGTAACTCGAAAAGATTTTGTGTTGCGTGTATGTCTAAGCTTCTAGCCTCAAAAGAGAACGCACAGGAGAGTTTTCTATTGAAAAACTTGTCAGAATACCCCGTTTTAAGGAAATCGCTCATCTTGTAAAATTATCTTGTTTTTCCTAAATAACAAGTTTTAACTCGAAAAGCTTTGGTGTTGAGTGTATGTCTAAGCGTGTAGCCTCAAAAGAGAATGCACAGGAGCGTTTTCTCTCGAAAGAATATGTAAGAATACCATGTTATAAGCAAATACAGTGTTGCAGAGTAAAGACAAATAAGTACTTATTAGAAATACTTAAACTTTATGAGAAGAAATAATGCATCGTACAAAATTATCTTGCATATCCTAAACAACAAGTTGAAATTCGAAAAGATTTGGAGTTGCGTGTATGTCTAAGCTTGTAGCCACAAAAGAGAACGCACAGGAGAGTTTTCTCTCGAAAAAATATGTCAGAATACCACGTTATAAGGAAATACGGTGTTGCAGAGTAAAGAAAAATACATACATATTGGAAATACTTAAACTTTACGAGAAGAAATAACGCATCGTGCAAAATTATCTTGTTTTTCCTAAACAACACATTGTAACTCGAAAGGATTAGGTGTTACGTGTATGTCTAAGCTGGTAGCCACAAAAGAGAACTTACAGGAGTGTTTTCTCTCGAAAAAAAATATGTCAGAATACCACGTTTTAAGGAAATCCAGCATTGTGCGAAATTATCTTGTTTTTCCTAAACAACACATTTTAACTCGAAAAGCTTTGTGTTGCCTGTATGTGTAAGTGTGTAGCCTCAGTAGAGAACGCACAGGAGAGTTTTCTCTCGAAAGAATATGTAAGAATACCACGTTATAAGGAAATACAGTGTTGCAGAGTAAAGACAAATACGTACGTATTAGAAATACTTAAAATTTACGAGAAGAAATAATGTATCGTGCAAAATTATCTTGTTTTTCCTAAAAAACACCTTGTAACTCGAAAAGATTTGGTGTTGCGAGTATGTCTAAGTGGGTAGCCTCAAAGGAGAACACACATGAGAGTTTTCTCTCAAAAAAAAAGTCAGAATACCACATTTTTAGGAAATCCCGCATCGTGAAGAATTATCTTGTTTTTCCTAAACGTTGTAACTCGAAAAGATTTGGTGTTGCGTGTATGTCTAAGCTTCTAGCCTCAAAAGAGAATGCACAGGAGAGTTTTCTCTCGAAAAAACATGTCAGAATACCCCGTTTTAAGGAAATCGTTCATCGTGCGAAATTATCTTGTTTTTCCTAAACAACACGGTGTAACTTGAAAAGCTTTGGTGTTGCGTGTATGTCTAAGTGTGTAGCCTCAGACGAGAACGCACAGGAGAGTTTTTTCTCTAAAGAATATGTAAGAATACCCCATTACAAGGAAATACAGTGTTGCATATTAAAGACATATACGTATATAATGGAAATAATTAAACTTTATGAGAAGAAATAACACATCGTGCAAAATTATCTAGTTTTTCCTAAATAACACGTTGTAACTCGAAAAGATTTTGTGTTGTGTGTATGTCTAAGCTTCTAGCCTCAAAAGAGAACGCACAGGAGAGTTTTATATCGAAAAAAACTTGTCAGAATACCACGTTTTAAGGAAATCGCTCATCTTGCGAAATTATCTTGTTTTTTTCTAAATAACAAGTTTTAACTCGAAAAGCTTTGGTGTTGCATGTATGGCTAAGCATGTAGCCTCAAAAGAGAACACACAGGAGCATTTTCTCTCGAGAGAATATGTAAGAATAGCACGTTATAAGCAAATACAGTGTTGCAGAATAAAGACAAATATGTACTTATTAGAAATACTTAAACTTTATGAGAAGAAATAACGCATCGTAAAAAATTATCTTGTATATCCTAAACAACACATTGTAAACTGAAAAGATTTGGTGTTGCTTGTAAGTCTAAATGTGTAGCCTCAAAAGAGAACCAACAGGAGAATTTTCTCTCGAAAAAATATATCAGAATACCACGTTTTAAGGAAATCCCGCATCATGCGAAATTATCTTGTTTTTCCTAAACAACATGTTGTAACTCGAAAAGCTTTGCTGTTGCGTGTATGTCTATGCGTGTAGCTTCAAAAGAGAATGAAGATGAGAGTTTTCTCTTGAAAGAATATGTAAGAATACCACGTTATAAGGAAATACAGTGTTGCAGAGTAAAGACAAATATGTATGTATTAGAAATACTTCAAATTTTCGAGAAGAAATAATGCATCGTACAAAATTTTCTTGTTTTTCCTAAACAACACATTGTAACTCGAAAGATTAGGTGCTGCATGTTTGACTAAGCATGTACCTCAAAAGAGAACACCCAGGAGACTTTGCTCTCAAAAAAATATGTCAGAATACCACGTTTTAAGGAAATCCAGCATTGTGCGAAATTATCTTGTTTTTCCTAAACAACACGTTTTAACTTGAAAAGCTTTGTGTTGTGTGTATGCGTAACTGTGTAGCCTCAGAAGAGAACGCACAGGAGAGTTTTCTCTCGAAAGAATATGTAAGAATACCACGTTATAAGGAAATACAGTGTTGCAGATTAAAGACAAATACGTATGTATTAGAAATACTTAAAATTTACGAGAAGAAATAATGCATCGTGCAAAATTATCTTGTTTTTCCTAAACAACACGTTGTAACTCGAAAAGATTTGGTGTTGCAAGTATGTCTAAGCGGGTAGCCTCAAAAGAGAACGCACATGAGAGCTTTCTCTCGAAAAAATATGTCAGAATACTACGTTTTAAGGAAATCCCGCATCGTGCGAAATTATCTTGTTTTTCCTAAACAACACGTTGTAACTTGAAAAGCTTTGGTGTTGCGTGTATGTATAAGGGTGCAGCCTCAAAAGAGAATGCACAGGAGAATTTTCTCTCGAAAGAATATGTATGAATACCACGTTTTAAGGAAATCCCGCATCTTGCGAAATTATCTTGTTTTTCCTTAACAACATGTTGTAACTCGAAAATCTTTGGTGTTGCGTGTATGTCTAAGCATGCAGCCTCAAAAGAGAACGCACAAGAGATTTTCCTCTCGAAAAAATATGTAAGAATACCACGTTATAAGGAAATATAGTGTTGCAGAGTAAAGAAAAATATGTACGTATTAGAAATACTTAAACTTTAAGAGAAGAAATAACGCATCGTGCAAAATTATCTTGTTTTTCCCAAACAACACGTTGTAACTCGAAAGGATTTGGTGTTGCCAGTATGACTAAGCATGTGGCCTCAAAAGAGAACGCACAGGAGAGTTTTCTCTTGAAAAAATATGTCAGAATACCACTTTATTAGGAAGTCCCGCATCGTGCGAAATTATCTTGTTTTTCCTAAACAACACGTTGTAACTGGAAAAGCTTTGGTGTTGTGTGTATGACTAAGTGTGTAGCCTCAGAAGAGAACACACAGGAGAGTTTTCTCTCGAAAGAATACGTAAGAATACCCCGTTACAAGAAAATACAGTGTTGCATATTAAAGACAAATACGTACATATTGAAAATACTTAAACTTTATGCGAAGAAATAACGCATCGTGCAAAATTATCTTGTTTGTCCTAAATAACATGATGTAACTCGAAATGATTAGGTGTTGTGTGTATGTCTAAGCTTCTAGCCTCAAAAGAGTACGCCCAGGAGAGTTTTCTCTCGAAAAAACATGTCAGAATACCCTGTTTTAAGGAAATCGCAGATGTGTGAAATTATCTTCTTTTTCCTAAACAACACCTTGTAACTTGAAAAGTTTTGGTGTTGCGTGTATGTCTAAGCATGTAGCCTCAATAGAGAAGGCACAGGAGAGTTTTCTCTCGAAAGAATATGAAAGAATACCACGTGATAAGCAAATACAGTGTTGCAGATTAAAGACAAATACGTACTTATTAGAAATACTTAAACTTTATGAGAAGAAATAACGCATCGTACTATATTATCTTGTATATCCTAAACAACACGTTGTACCCTGAAAAGATTTGGTGTTGCTTGTAAGTCAAAATGGGTAGCCTCAAAAGAGAACCCACAGGAGAATTTTCTCTCGAAAAAATATGTCAGAATACCACATTTTAAGGAAATCCTGCATCGTCCGAAATTATCTTGTTTTTCCTAAACAACACGTTGTAACTCGAAAAGCTTTGATGTTGCGAGTATATGTAAGAGTGTAACCTCAAAAGAGAACGAAGAGGAGAGTTTTCTCTCGAAAGAATATGTAAGAATACCACGTAATTAGGAAATAGAGTGTTGCAGAGTAAAGACAAATACATACGTATTAGAAATACTTAAAATTTATGAGAAGAAATAATGCATCGTACAAAATTATCTTGTTTTTCCTAAACATCACGTTGTAACTCGAATAGATTTGGTGTTGTGTGTATGTCTAAATGTGTAGCCTCAAAAGAGAACCCACAGGAGAATTTTCTCTCAAAAAAATATGTCAGAATACCACGTTTAAAGGAAATATCGCATCTTGCGAAATTATCTTGTTTTTCCTAAACAACACGTTGTAACTCGAAAAGATTTGGTGTTGCGTGTATGTCTAAGCATGTAGCCTCAACAGAGAACGCACAGTAGAGTTTTCTCTCGAAAGAGTATGTAAGAATTCCACGTTATAACGGAATACAGTGTTGCAGAGTAAAAACAAATACGTATTAGAAATACTTATACTTTAGGAGAAGAATAACGCTCCGAAAAATTATCCTGTATTTCCTAAACAACAAGTTGAAATTCGAAAAAATTTGGTGTTGCGTGTATGTCTAGGCTTGTAGCCGCAAAAGAGAACGCAAAGGATAGTTTTCTATCGAAAAATTATATCAGAATACCACGTTTTAAGGAAATCCCGCATCATGCGAAATTATCTTGTTTTTCCTAAACAACACGTTGTAACTCGAAAAGATTTGGTGTTGCGTGTATGTATTAGGGTACAGCCTCAAAAGAGAACGCACAGGAGAGGTTTCTCTCGAAAGAATATGTAAGAATACCACGTTTTAAGGAAATCCCGCATCATGCGAAATTATCTTGTTTTTCCTAAACAACACGTTGTAACTCGAAAAGATTTGGTGTTGCGTGTATGTATTAGGGTACAGCCTCAAAAGAGAACGCACAGGAGAGGTTTCTCTCGAAAGAATATGTAAGAATACCACGTTTTAAGGAAATCCCGCATCTTGCGAAATTATCTTGTTTTGCCTTAAGAACACGTTGTAACTCGAAAAACTTTGGTGTGGCATGTATGTCTAAGCGTGCAGCCTCAAAAGAGAACGCATAGGAGAATTTTCTCTCCAAAGAATATGTAAGAATACAACGTTATAAGGAAATACAGTGTTGCAGAGTAAAGAAGAATACATACCTTTTGGAAATACTTAAACTTTAAGAGAAGAAATAAGGCATCGTGCAAAATTATGTTGTTTTTACTAAACAACACGTTGTAACTCGAAATGATTTGGTGTTACGTGTATGTCTAAGCTGGTAGCCTCAAAATAGAACGCACAGGAGTGTTTTCTCTCGAAAAAATATGTCAATATACCACGTTTTAAGGAAATCCCGCATCGTGTGAAATTATCTTGTTTTTCCTAAACAACACGTTGTAACTTGAAAAGCTTTGGTGTTGTGTGTATGTCTAAGCGTGTAGCCTCAAAAGAGAACCCACAGGCGAGTTTACTCTCGGAAGAATATATAGGAATACCACGTGATAAGCAAATACAGTGTTGCAGAGTAAAGGCAAATACGTACGTATTAGAAACACTTAAAATGTGTGAGAAGAAATAACGCATCATTCAAAATTATCATGTATATCCTAAACAACACGTTGTAACTCGAAAAGACTTGGTATTGCTTATAAGTCTAAATGTGTAGCCTCAAAAGAGAACCCACAGGAGAATTTTCCCTCGAAAAAATATGTCAGAATACCACGTTTAATGGAAATCCCGCATCGTGTGAAATTATCTTGTTTTTCCTAAACAACACGTTGTAACTCGAAATGCTTTGGTGTTGCGTGTATGTCTAAGCGTGTAGCCTCAAAAGAGAATGAAGAGGAGAGCTTTCTCTCGAAAGAATATGTAAGAATACCACGTTAAGCTGAAATACAGTGTTGCAGAGTAAAGACAAATACATAAGTATTAGAAATACTTAAAATTTATGAGAAGAAATAATGCATCGTGAAAATTATCTTTTTTTTGCTAAGCAACACGTTGTAACACAAAAAGATTTGGTGTTGCGTGTATGTCTAAATGTTTAGCCTCAAAAGAGAACCCACAGGAGAATTTCCTCTCGAAAAAAAAAGTCAGAATACCAAGTTTTAAGGAAAAACCTCATTATGCGAAATTATCTTGTTTTTCCTAAACAACATGTTGTAATTCGAAAAGCTTTGATGTTGCATGTATGTCTAAGCCTGTAGCCTCAAAATAGAACGCACAGGAGAGATTTATCTCGAAAAAAATATGTAAGAATTCCACGTTATAATGGAATGCAGTGTTGCAGAATAAAGGCAAATTCGTATGTATTAGAAATACTTAAACTTTATGAGAAGAAATATCGCATCATGCAAAATTATCTTGTTTTTCCTAAACAACACATTGTAACTCGAAAAGATTTGGTGTTGCGTGTATGACTAAGCGTGTAGCCTCAAAGGAGAACGCACAGGAGAGATTTCTCTCGAAAAAATATGTCAGAATACCACGTTTTAAGGAAATCCAGCATTGTGCGATATTATCTTGTTTTTCCTAAACAACACGTTTTAAATCGAAAGCTTTGGTGTTGCGTGTATGTCTAAGTGTGTAGCCTCAGAAGAGAATGAAAAGGAGAGTTTTCTCTCGAAAGAATATATCAGAACACCATGTTCCAAGGAAATACAGTGTTGCAGATTAAATACAAATACGTACGTATTAGAAATACTTAAACGTTAAGAGAAGAAATAACTCATCGTACAAAATTATCTTGTATTTCCTAAACAACGCGTTGTAACTCAAAAAGATGTGGAGTTGCGTGTATGTCTAAGCGTTTAGCCTCAAAAGAGAATGCACATGAGAGTTTTCTCTTGAAAAAATATGTCAGAATACTATATTTTTAGGAAATCCCACATCGTGAAGAATTATCTTGTTTTTCCTAAACGTTGTAACTCGAAAAGATTTGGTGTTGCGTGTATGTCTAAGCTTCTAGCCTCAAAAGAGAACGCACAGGAGAGTTTTCTCTCGAAAAAACATGTCAGAATACCCCGTTTTAAGGAAATCGCTCATCGTGCGAAATTATCTTGTTTTTCCTAAACAAAACGGTGTAACTTGAAAAGCTTTGGTGTTGCGTGTATGTCTAAGTGTGTAGCCTCAGACGAGAACGCACAGGAGAGTTTTCTCTCGAAAGAATATGTAAGAATACCCCATGACAAGGAAATACAGTGTTGCATATTAAAGACATATACGTATATATTGGAAATACTTAAACTTTATGAGAAGAAATAACGCATCGTGCAAAATTATCTAGTTTTTCCTAAATAACACGTTGTAACTCGAAAAGATTTTGTGTTGCGTGTATGTCTAAGCTCCTAGCCTCAAAAGAGAACACACAGGAAAGTTTTCTATCGAAAAAACGTGTCAGAATACCCCGTTTTAAGGAAATCGCTCATCTTGCGAAATTAGCTTGTTTTTCCTAAATAACAAGTTTTAACTCGAAAAGCTTTGGTGTTGCGTGTATGTCTAAGCGTGTAGCCTCAAAAGAGAACACACAGGAGCGTTTTCTCTCGAAAGAATATGTAAGAATACCACGTTATAAGCAAATACAGTGTTGCAGAGTAAAGACAAATACGTACTTATTAGAAATACTTAAACTTTACGAGAAGAAATAACACATCGTAAAAAATTATCTTGTACATCCTAAACAACACATTGTAACCTGAAAAGATTTGGTGTTGCATGTAAGTCTAAATGTGTAGCCTCAAAAGAGAACCAACAGGAGAATTTTCTCTCTAAAACATATATCAGAATACCACGTTTTAAGGAAATCCCGCATCATGTGAAATTATCTTGTTTTTCCTAAACAACACGTTGTTACTCGAAAAGCTTTGGTGTTGCGTGTATGTCTAAGCGTGTAGCTTCAAAAGAGAACGAAGAGGAGAGTTTTCTCTTGAAAGAATATGTAAGAATACCACGTTATAAGGAAATACAGTGTTGCAGAGTAAAGACAAATATGTATGTATTAGAAATACTTAAAATTTTCGAGAAGAAATAATGCATCGTACAAAATTATCTTGATTTTCCTAAACACGTTGTAACTAGAAAAGATTAGGTGTTGCGTGTATGACTAAGCATGTAGCCTCAAAAGAGAACGCCCAGGAGACTTTGCTCTCGAAAAAATATGTCAGAATACCACGTTTTAAGGAAATCCCACATTGTGCTAAATTATCTTGTTTTTCCTAAACAACACATTGTAACTTGAAAAGCTTTGGTGTTGAGTGTATGTATAAGGGTGCAGCCTCAAAAGAGAATGCACAGGAGAATTTTCTCTTAAAAGTATATGTAAGAATACCACGTTTTAAGGAAATCCCGCATCTTGCGAAATTATCTTGCTTTTCCTTAACAACAGGTTGTAATTCGAAAATCTTTGGTGTTGCGTGTATGTCTAAGCGTGCAGCCTCAAAAGAGAATGCACAGGAGAATTTTCTCTCGAAAGAATATGTAAGAATACCACGTTATAAGGAAATATAGTGTTGCAGAGTAAAGAAAAATATGTACGTATTAGAAATACTTAAACTTTATTAGAAGAAATAACACATCGTGCAAAATTATCTTGTTTTACCTAAAGAAGACGTTGTAACTCGAAAGGATTTGGTGTTGCGAGTATGTCTAAGCGTGTGGCCTCAAAAGAGAATGCACAGGAGAGTTTTCTCTTGAAAAAATATGTCAGAATACCACTTTATTAGGAAATCCCGCATCGTGCGAAAATATCTTGTTTTTCCTAAACAACACGTTGTAACTGGAAAAGATTTGGTGTTGCGTGTATGACTAAGAGTTTAGCCTCAGAAGAGAAAGCACTGGAGAGTTTTCTCTCGAAATAATATGTAAGAATACCCCGTTACAAGGAAATACAGTATTGCAGATTAAAGACAAATACCTACATATTGGAAATACTTAAACTTTATGAGAAGAAATAACGCATAGTGCAAAATTATCTTGTTTTTCCTAAATAACACGATGTAACTAGAACAGATTTGGTGTTCTGTGTATGTCTATTCTTCTAGCCTCAAAGAGTACGCACAGGAGAGTTTTCTCTCGAAAAAACATGTCAGAATATCCAGTTTTAAGGAAATTGAAGATCCTGTGAAATTATCTTCTTTTTCCTAAACAACACCTTGTAACTTGAAAAGTTTTGGTGATGCGTGTATGTCTAAGCGTGTAGCCTCAAAAGAGAACTCACAGGAGAGTTTTCTCTCGAAAGAATATGAAAGAATACCACGTTCTAAGCAAATACAGTGTTGCAGAGTAAAGACAAATACGTACGTATTAGAAATACTTAAAGTTTACGAGAAGAAATAACGCATCGTACTACATTATCTTGTATTTCCTAAACAACACGTTGTAACCTGAAATGATTTGTTGTTGCTTGTAAGTCTAAATGTTTAGCCTCATAAGAGAACCCACAGGAGAATTTTCTCTCGAAAAAATATGTCAGAATACCACGTTTTAAATAAATCCTGCATCGTGCGAAATTATCTTGTTGTTCCTAAACAACACTTTGTAACTCGAAAAGCTTTGATGTTGCGTGTATGTGTAAGCGTGTAGCCTCCAAAGAGAACGAAGAGGAGAGTTTTCTCTCGAAAGAATATGTATGAATACCACGTTATAAGGAAATAGAGTGTTGCAGAGTAAAGACAAATATGTACGTATTAGAAATAGTTAAAATTTATGAGAAGAAATAATGCATCGTGCAAAATTATCTTGTTTTTCCTAAACAACACGTTGTAACTCGAAAAGATTTGGTGTTGTGTGGATGTCTAAATGTGTAGCCTCAAAAGAGAACCGACAGGATAATTTTCTCTCAAAAAATATGTCAGAATACCACGTTTTAAGGAAATATCGCATCGTGCGAAATTACCTTGTTTTTCCTAAAGAACACGTTGTAACTCGAAAAGATTTGGTGTTGCATGTATGTCTAAGCATGTAGCCTCAAAAGAGAACGCACAGGAGAGTTTTATCTCCAAAGAATATGGAAGAATTCCACGTTATAACGGAATACAGTGTTGCAGAGTAAAAACAAATACGTACATATTAGTAATACTTAAATTTTACGAGAAGAAATAACACTCCGTAAAAATTATCTTGTATTTCCTAAACAACAAGTTGAAAATCGGAAAAAATTGGTGTTGCGTCTTATGTCTAAGCTTGTAGCCGCAAAAGAGAACGCAAAGGATAGTTTTCTATCGAAAAAATAGGTCAGAATACCACGTTTTATGGAAATCCCACATCGTGCGAAATTTTCTTGTTTTTCCTAAACAATACATTGTAACTCGAAAAGAATAGGTGTTGCGTGTATGTATAAGCATGCAGCCTCAAAAGAGAACGCACAGGAGAGGTTTCTCTTGAAAGAATATGTAAGAATACAACGTTTTAAAGAAATCCCGCATCTTGCGAAATTATCTTATTTTTCCTTAACAACACTTTGTAACTCGAAAAGCTTTGGTGTTGCGTGTATGTCTAAGCGTGCAGCCTCAAAAGAGAACGCATAGGAGAATGTTCTCTCGAAAGAATATGTAAGAAAACAACGTTATAAGGAAATAGAGTGTTGCAGAGTAAAGACAAATACGTACCTTTTGGAAATACTTAAACTTTAAGAGAAGAAATAAGGCATCGTGCAAAATTATCTTGTTTTTGCTAAACAACACGTTGTAACTCGAAAAGATTTGGTGTTACATGTATGTCTAAGCTGGTAGCCTCAAAAGAGAACGCACAGGAGTGTTTTCTCTCGAAAAAATATGTCAATATACCACTTTTTAAGGAAATCCCGCATCCTGCGAAATTATCTTGTTTTTCCTAAACAACACGTTGTAACTTGAAAAGCTTTGGTGTTGCGTGTATATCTAAGCATGTAGCCTCAAAAGAGAACACACAGGCAAGTTTACTCTCGAATGAATATGTAAGAATACCATGTGTAAAGCAAATACAGTGTTGCAGAGTAAAAACAAATACGTACATATTAGAAATACTTAAAATGTACGAGAAGAAATAACGCATCCTACAAAATTATCTTGTATATCCTAAACAACACATTGTAACTCGAAAAGATTTGGTGTTGCTTGTAAGTTTAAATGTGTAGCCTCAAAAGAGAACCCACAGGAGAATTTCCCTCAAAAATATATGTCAGAATACCTCGTTTTAAGGAAATCCCACATTGTACGAAATTATCTTGTTTTTCCTAAACAACACGTTTTAACTTGAAATGCTTTAGTGTTGCATGTATGTCTAAACATGTAGCCTCAAAAGAGAATGAAGAGGAGAGTTTTCTCTCGAAAGAATATGTAAGAATACCACGTTATGTTGAAATACAGTGTTGCAGAGTAAACACAAATACGTAAGTATTAGAAATACTTAAAATTTACGAGAGGAAATAACGCATCATGCAAAATTATCTTTTTTTCCCTAAACAACATGTTGTAATTCGAAATGCTTTGATGTTGCGTGTATGTCTAAGCATGTAGCCTCAAAATAGAATGCACAAGAGAGATTTCTCTTGAGAGAATATGTAAAAAATCCACGTTATAACGGAATACAGTGTTGCAGAGTAAAGACAAATTCGTACGTATTAGAAATACTTAAACTTACGAGAAGAAATATTGCATCATGCAAAATTATCTTGTTTTTCCTAAACAACACGTTTTAACTCAAAAAGCTTTGGTGTTGCGTGTATGACTAAGTGTGTAGCTTCAGAAGAGAATGCACAGGAGTGTTTTCTCTGGAAAGAATATGTCAGAACACCATGTTACAAGGAAATACAGTGTTGCAGAGTAAAGACAAATACGTACGTATTAGAAATACTTAAACTTTACGAGAAGAAACAACTCATCATACAAAATTATCTTGTATTTCCTAAACAACACCTTGTAATTCGAAAAGATGTGGAGTTGCGTGTATGTCTAAGCTTAGAGCCTCAAAAGAGAACGCACAGGAGAGTTTTCACTCGAAAGAATATGTAAGAATACCACGTTATAAGGAAATAGAGTATTGCAGATTAAAGACAAATATGTACATAGTGGAAATACTTAAACTTTACGAGAAGAAATAACGCATCGTGCAAAAGTATCTTGTTTTTCCTAAATAACACGTTGTAACTCGAAAGGATTTGGTGTTGCGTGTATGCCTAAGCTTCTAGGTTCAAAAGAGAATGCACAGGAGAGTTTTCTTTCGAAAAAACATGTCAGAATACCCCGTTTTAAGGAAATTACGCATCGTGCGAAATTATCTTGTTTTTCCTAAATAAGACGTTGTAACCTGAAAAGCTTTGGTGTTGCGTGTATGTCTAAGCGTGTAGCCTCAAAAGAGAACACACAGGAGAGTTTACTCTCGAAATAATATGTAATAATACCACGTTATAATCAAATCAGTGTTGCAGAGTAAAGACAAATTCATACGTATTAGAAATACTTAAAATTTATGAGAAGAAATAACGCATTGTCCAAAATTATCTTGTTTTTCCTAAACAACACGCTGTATCTTGAAAAGATTTTATGTTGCGTGTATATCTAAATGTGTAGCCTCAAAAGAGAACCCACAAGAGAATTTTCTCTCGAAAAAATATGTAAGAATACCACGTTTTAAGGAAATCCTGCATCGTGCGAAATTATCTTGTTTTTCCTAAACAAAAAGTTTTAACTCTAAATGCTTTGGTGTTGCGTGTATGTCTAAGCGTGTAGCCTCAAAAGAGAGCACACAGGAGAGTTTTCTCTCGAAAGAATATGTAAGAATTCCACATTATAACGAAATACAGTGTTGCAGAGTAAGGACAAATACGAACGTATTAGAAATACTTAAATTTACGAGAAGAAATAACGCATCATGCAAAATTATTTTGTTTTTCCTATACAACATGTTGTAACTTGAAAAGATTTGGTGTTGCATGTATGATTAAGCATGTAGGCTCAAAAGAGAACACACAGGAGTTTTCTCTAGAAAAAAAATATGTCAGAATACCACGTTTTAAGGAAATCCAGCATTGTGTGATATTATCTTGTTTTTCCTAAACAATACGTTTTAACTCGAAAAGCTTTGATGTTGCGTGTATATCTAAATGTGTAGCCTCAGAAGAGAACGCACAGTAGAGTTTTCTCTCGATAGAATATGTGAGAACACCACGTTACAAGGAAATACAGTGTTGCAGAGTAAAGACAAATACGTTTGTATTAGAAATACTTAAACTTTATAAGACGAAATAATGCTCCCTACAATATTATCTTGTATTTCCTAAACAACAAGTTGAAATTCAAAAAGATTTGGTGTTGCGTGTATGTCTAAGCTTGTAGCGGCAAAAGAGAATGCACAGGAGAGTTTTCTCTCGAAAAAATATGTCAGAATACCACGTTTTAAGAAAATCCTGCATGGTGCGAAATTATCTTGTTTTTCCTAAAGAACACGTTGTAACTCGAAAAGTTTTGGTGTTGCGTGTATGTCTAAGAGTGCAGCCTCAAAGGAGAATGACAGGAAAGTTTTCTATCGAAAGAATATTTAAGAATACCACGTTAAAAGGAAATAGAGTGTTGCAGAGTAAAGACAAATACGAACGTATTAGAAATACTTAAACTTTATGAGAAGAAATAATTCATCGTACAAAATTATCGTGTATTTCCTAAAGAACACATTGTAACTCGAAAAGATTTAGAGTTGCCTGTATGTCTAAGCGTGTAGCCTCAAAAGAGAATGCACAAGAGAGTTTTCACTCGAAAGAATATGTAAGAATATCACGTTATAAGGAAATAGTGTTGCAGATTAAAGACAAATACTACGTATTAGAAATACTTAAAATTACGAGAAGAAATAACTCATCTTAAAATATTATCTTGTGTTTCCTAAACAACACGTTGTAACCTTAAAAGATTTGGTGTTGCTTGTAAGTCTATATGTGTAGCCTGAAAAGAGAACCCACAGAAGAATTTTCTCTCGAAAAAAATATGTGAAAATACCAAGTTTTAAGAAAATCCCGCATCGTGCGAAATTATCTTGTTTTTCCTAACAACACGTTGTAACTCGAAAAGCTTTGATGTTGTGTGTATGTCTAAGCGTGTAGCCTCAAAAGAGGATGAAGAAGAGAGTTTTCTCCCGAAAGAATATGTAAGAATACCATGTTATAAGGAAATACACTGTTGCAGATTAAAGACAAATACGTACATATTGGAAATACTTAAACTTTACGAGAAGAAATAAAGCATTGTGCAATATTATCTTGTTTTTCCTAAACAACACGTTGTAACTCGAAAAGATTTTGTGTTACGTGTATGTCTAAGCTAGTAGTCTCAAAAGAGAATGCACAGGAGAGTTTTCTCTCGAAAAAATATGTCAGAATAGCACGTTTTAAGGAAATCCCGCATCGTGCGAAATTATCTTTTTTTCCTAAACAACATGTTATAAATCAAACAGATGTGGTGTTGCGTGGTTGCCTCAACGTGTAGCCTCAAAAGAGAACCCACAGATGAATTTTCTCTCTACAAAATATGTCAGAAAACCACGTTTTAAGGAAATCCCGCATCTAGCGAAATTTTCTTTTTTTTCCTAAACAACACGTTGTTACTCGAAAAGCTTTGCTGATGCCTGTATGTCTAAGCATGTAGCCTCAAAAGAGAACGCACAGGAGAGTTTTCTCTCGAAAGAATATGTAAGAATACCACGTTACAAGGAAATACAGTGTTGCAGAGTAAAGATAAATACGTACATATTAGAAATACTTAAACATAATGAGAAAAATGAAGCATTGTAAAAAATTATCTTGTATTTCCTAAACAACACGTTGTAACTCGAAAAGATTTGGTGTTGCGTGTATGTCTAAGCATGTAGCCTTAAAAGAGAACGCACAGGAAATTTTTCTCTCAAAAAAATATGTCAGAATACTACGTTTTAAGGAAATCCTGCATTGTGCGAAATTATCTTGTTTTTCCTAAACAACACGTTGTAACTCGAAAAGCTTTGGTGTTGCATGCATGTGTATGCATGTAGCCTCAAAAGAGAATGCACTGAAGAGTTTTCTCTCCAAAAAATATGTCAGAATACCACGTTTTAAGAAAATCCCGAATAGTGCGAAATTATCTTTTTTTTTCCTAAACAACTTGTTGTAACTCGAAAAGCTTTGGTGTTGCGTTTTTGTCTAAGCATGCAGCCTCAAAATAGAACGCACAGGAGAGTTTTCTCTTGAAAGAATATGTAAGAATACCACGATTAAAGGAAATACAGTGTTGCAGAGTAAAGACAAATATGTACGTATTGGAAATACTTAAACTTTACAAGAAGAAATAACGCATTGTGCAAAATTATCTTGTTTTTCCTAAACAACATGTTGTAACTCGAAAACATTTGTTGTTGCATGTATGTCTAAGCTTGTAGCCTCAAAAGACAACGCACAGGAGAGTTTTCTCTTGAAAAATTATGTCAGAATACCACGTTTTAAGGAAATCCTGCATCCTGCGAAATTATCATGTTTTTCCTAAACAAGACGTTGTAACACGAAAAGCTTTGGTTTAGCTTGTATGTCACAGCGTGTAGCCTCAAAAGAGAACACACAGGAGAGTTTTCTTTCTAAAAAATATGTCAGAATACCACGTTTTAAGAAAATCCTGCATCGTGCGAAATTATCTATTTTTCCTAAAAAACATGTTGTAACTCGAACTGCTTTGGTGTTGCTTGTATGTTTCAGCGTGTAGCCTCAAAAGAGAACGCACAGGAGAGATTTCTGTCGAAAAAATATGTCAGAATACCACGTTTTAAGGAAATCCTGCATCGTGCGAAATTATCTTTTTTTTTCCTAAACAACAGGTTGTAACTCGAAAAGCTTTGGTGATGCTTGTATGTCTAAGCATGTAGCCTCAAATGAGAATGCACAGGAGAGTTTTCTCTCGAAAGAATATTTAAGAATACCATGTTATAAGGAAACACAGTGTTGCAGAGTAAAGACAATTACGTACATATTGGAAATACTTAAACTTTATGAGAAGAAATAACGCATCGTGCAAAATTATCTTGTTTTTCCTAAAAAACAAGTTGTAACTCGAAAAGATTTTGTTTTGCGTGTATGTCTAAGCATGTATCCTCAAAAGAGAATGCCCAGGAGAGTTTTCTCTCCAAAAAATATGTCAGAATACCACGTTTTAAGGAAACCCGTATCGTGGAAAATTATCTTTTTTTTCCTAAACAACATGTTGTAACTCGAAAAGCTTTGGTGATGCATGTATGTCTAAGCTTGTAGCCTCAAAAGAGAATGCCCAGGAGAGTTTTCTCTCGAAAAAACATGTCAGTATACCACGGTTTAAGGAAATCCCGCATCGTGAGAAATTATCTTGTTTTTCCTAAACAACATGTTTTAACTCGAAAAGCTTTGGTGTTGCGTGTATGTCGAAGTGTGTAGCCTCAAAAGAGAAGGCACAGGAGAGTTTTCTCTCACAAGAATATGTAAGAATACCACATTACAAGGAAACCAGTTTTGCAGAGTAAAGACAAATACATACATATTAGAAATACTTAAACTTACAAGAAGAAATAACGCATCGTACAAAATTATCTAGTTTTTCCTAAACAACACGTTGTAACTCGAAAAGATTTGGTGTGGCGTGTATGTCTAAGCGTGTAGCCTCAAAAGAAAACGCACAGGAGTGTTTTCTCTCAAAAGAATATGTAAGATTACCACGTTACAAGGAAATACAGTGTTGTAGAGTAAAGACAAATAAGTACGTATTAGAAATACTTAAACTTTACGAGAAGAAATAACACATCGTACAAAATTAACTTGTATTTCCTTAACAACTCGTTGTAACTCGAAAAGATTTGGTGTTGCATGTATGTCTAAACGTGTAACCTCAAAAGAGAACCAACAGGAGAAATTTCTTTCAAAAAATATGTCAGAATACCACGTTTTAAGGAAATCCTGCATCGTGCAAAATTATCTTGTTTTTCTTAAACAGCATGTTGAAACTCGAAATCCTTTGGCGTTGCTTGTATGTTTCAGCTTGTAGCCTCAAAAGAGAACGCACAGGAGAGATTTCTGTCAAAAAAATATGTCAGAATACCATGTTTTAAGGAAATACAGCAACGTGCGAAATTATTTTTTTCCTAAACAACATGTTTTAACGCGAAAAGCTTTGTTGTTGCATGTACGTCTAAGTGTGTAGCCTCAAAAGAGAATGCACATGAGAGGTGTCTCTCGAAAAAATATGTCAGAATACCACGCTTTAAGGAAATACCGCATAGTGCGAAATTACCTTGTTTTTCCAAAACAACACGTTGTAACTCGAAAAGATTTGGTGTTGCGTGTATGTCTAATAATTTAGCCTCAAAAGAGAATGCACAGGACAGTTTTTTGTTGAAAAAATTTGTCAGAATACAACGTTTTAAGAAAATCCCCCATCGTGCGAAATTATCTTGTTTTTCTTAAACAACACATTGTAACTCGAAAAGCTTTGGTGTTGCGTGTATGTCTAAGCGTGTATTCTCACAAGAGAATGCACAGGAGAGTTTTCTCTTGAAAGAATATGTAAGAATACCACGTTATAAGGAAATAGAGTGTTGCAGAGTAAAGACAAATACGTACGTATTAGAAATACTTAAACTTTACCAGAAGAAGTAACGCATTGTAAAAATTATCTTGTATTTCATAAAAAACACGTTGTAACTCAAAAGGATTTGGTGTTGTGTGTATGTCTAAATGTGTAGCCTCAAAGGAGAACCCACAGGAGTATTTTCTCTCGAAAAAATATGTCAGAATACCACGTTTTAAGGAAATACTGCATTGTGTGAAATTACCTTGTTTTTCTAAAACAACACGTTTTAACTCGAAAAGCTTTGGTGTTGATTGTATGTCTAAGAGTGTACCCTCAAAAGAGAACGCAGAGAAGAGGTTTCTCTCAAAAAAATATGTCAGAATACAACGTTTTAAGAAAATCCCTTATTGTGCGAATTTATCTTGTTTTTCCTAAACAACTTGTTGTAACTCGAAAAGCTCTGGTGTTGCGTTTTTGTCTAAGCGTGCAGCCTCAAAAGAGAATGCACAGGAGAGTTTTAACTCGAAAGAATAAGTAAGAATACCACGTTATAAGGAGATATAGTCTATTGGAAACAAATTATAAGAGGAGAAATAACGCATGGTGCAAATTTTTCTTGTTTTTCTTAAACAACACGTTGTAACTCGAAAAGATTTGGTGTTGCGTGTATGTCTAAACATGTAGCCTCAAAAGAGCACACACCGGAGAGTTTTCCCTCGAAAAAATATGTCAGAATACCAAGTTTTAAGGAAATCCTGCATCATGCGAAATTATCTTGTTTTTCCTAAACAACAGGTTGTAACACGAAACACTTTGGTGTAGCTTGTATGTCTCAGCGTGTAGCCTCAAAAGAGAACGCACAGGAGAGTTTTCTCTCCAAAGAATATGCAAGAATACCACGTTATAAGGAAATACAGTGTTTCAGAGTAAAGACAAATACTTACTTATTAGAAATACTTGAAATTTATGAGAAGAAATAACGCATTGTACAAAATTAACTTGTATTTCCTAAACAACACGTTGTAACTCGAAAAGATTTGGTGCTGCGTGTATGTCTAAACGTTTAGCCTCAAAAGAGAACCCACAGGATTATTTACTCTCGAAAAATGTCAGAATACCACGTTTTAAGGAAATCCTACATCGTGAAAATTATCTTGTTTTTCCTAAACAACACGTTGTAACTTGAAAGGATTTGGTGTTGTGCGTATGTCTAAATGTATAGCCTCAAAAGGGAACCCACAGGAGTATTTTCTCTCGAAAAAATGTCAGAATACCACGTTTTAAGGAAATCCCCCATCGTGCGAAATTATCTTGTTTTTCTTAAACAACACATTGTAACTCGAAAAGCTTTGGTGTTGCATGTATGTCTAAGCGTGTATTCTCAAATGAGAATGCACAGGAGAGTTTTCTCTTGAAAGAATATGTAAGAATACCGCGTTATAAGGAAATACAGTGTTGCAGAGTAAAGACAAATACGTACGTATTAGAAATACTTAAACTTTACCAGAAGAAGTAACGCATCGTAAAAAACTATCTTGTATTTCATAAAAAACACGTTGTAACTCGAAAGGATTTGGTGTTGTGTGTATGTCTAAATGTGTAGCCTCAAAAGGGAACCCACAGGTGTATTTTCCCTCAAAAAAATATGTCAGAATACCACGTTTTAAGGAAATACTGCATTGTGCGAAATTACCTTGTTTTTTCTAAACAACACGTTGTAACTCGAAAAGCTTTGGTGTTGATTGTATGTCTAAGAGTGTACCCTCAAAAGGGAACGCACAGGAGAGGTTTCTCTCAAAAACAATATGTCATAATACAACGTTTAAAGAAAATCCCTTATTGTACGAATTTATCTTTTTTTCCTAAACAACTTGTAACTCGAAAACCTCTGGAGTTGCGTTTTGTCTAATCGTGCAGCCTCAAAAGAGAACGCACAGGAGAGTTTTCTCTCGAAAGAATAAGTAAGAATACCACGTTATAAGGAAATATAGTCTTGCAGAGTAAACACAAATACGTACATATTGGAAATAAATTATGAGAGGAGAAATAACGCATCGTGGAAATTTTTCTTGTTTTTCTTTAACAACACGTTGTAACTCGAAAAGATTTGGTGTTGCGTGTATGTCTAAACGTGTAGCCTCAAAAGAGCACGCACAGGAGAGTTTTCCCACGAAAAAATATGTCAGAATACCACGTTTTAAGGAAATCCTGCATCATGCGAAATTATCTTGTTTTTCCTAAACAACATGTTGTAACACGAAACGCTTTGGTGTAGCTTGTATGTCTCAGCATGTAGTCTCAAAAGAGAACGCACAGGAGAGTTTTCTCTCCAAAGAATATGCAAGAATAACACGTTATGAGGAAATACAGTGTTTCAGAGTAAAGACAAATACTTACTTATTAAAATTACTTAAAATTTACGAGAAGAAATAACGAATTGTACAAAATTAACTTGTATTTCCTAAACAACACGTTGTAACTCGAAAAGATTTGGTGTTGCGTGTATGTCTAAACGTTTAGCCTCAAAAGAGAACCCACAGGATTATTTACTCTCGAAAAAATATGTCAGAATACCACGTTTTAAGGAAATCCTGCATCATGAAAATTATCCTGTTTTTCCTAAACAACACGTTGTAACTTGAAAGAATTTGGTGTTGTGTGTTTGTCTAAATGTATAGCCTCAAAAGAGAACCCACAGGAGTATTTTCTCTCGAAAAAATATGTCAGAATACCACGTTTTAAGGAAATCCCCCATCGTGCGAAATTATCTTGTTTTTCTTAAACAACACGTTGTAACTCGACAAGCTTTGGTGTTGTGTGTATGTCGAAGCGTGTGGCCTCAAAAGAGAATGCACAGGAGAGTTTTCTCTCAAAATAATATGCAAGAATACCACGTTATAAGGAAATACAGTGTTGCAGAGCAAAGACAAATATGTACGTATTAGAAATTCTTAAACTTTACGAGAAGAAATAACGCATCTTAAAAATTATCTTGTATTTCCTAAAAAACACGTTGTAACTCGAAAAGCTTTGGTGTTGTGTGTATTTCTAAATGTGTAGCCTCAAAAGGGAACCCACAGGAGAATTATACCTTGAAAAAATATGTCCGAAAACCATGTTTTAAGGAAATCCTGCATCGTGCGAAATTATCTTGTCTTTCCTAAACAACACGTTGTAACTCGAATAACTTTGGTGTTGCGTGTATGTCTAAGCGTGTAGCCCCAAAAGAGAACCCACAGGAGAGTTTTCTCTCAAAAAAATATGTCAGAATACCACGTGTTAAGGAAATCCCGCATCGTGCGAAATTATCTTGTTTTTCCTAAACAACACTTTGTAACGCGTAAAGCTTTGGTGTTGCGTTTATGTCTAAGCATGTAGCCTTAAAAGAGAATGCACAGGAGAGTTTTCTCTCGAAAGAATATGTAAGAATTCCACGTTATAAGGAAATACAGTGTTGCAGAGTAAAGACAAATACGTACGTATTAGAAATACTTAAACTTTAGGAGGAGAAATATCGCATCGTGCAATATTATCTTGTTTTTCCTAAACAACACGTTGTAACTAGAAAAGATTTGGTGTTGCGTGTATATCTAAGAATTTAGCCTCAATAGAGAATGCACAGGACAGTTTTCTGTCAAAAAAATTTGTCAGAATACCATGTTTTAAGGAAATCCCCCATCGTGCGAAATTATCTTGTTTTTCTTAAACAACACATTGTAACTCGAAAAGCTTTGGTGTTGCGTGTATGTCTAAGCGTGTATTCTCAAAAGAGAATGCACAGGAGAGTTTTCTCTTGAAAGAATATGTAAGAATACCACGTTATAAGGAAATACAGTGTTGCAGAGTAAAGACAAATACGTACGTATTAGAAATACTTATACTTTACCAGAAGAAGTAACTCATCGTAAAAAATTATCTTGTATTTCATAAAAAACACGTTGTAACTCGAAAGGATTTGGTGTTGTGTGTATGTCTAAATGTGTAGCCTCAAAAGAGAACCCACAGGAGTATTTTCTCTCGAAAAAATAAGTCAGAATACCACGTTTTAAGGAAATACTGCATTGTGCAAAATTACTTTGTTTTTTCTGAACAACACGTTGTAACTCGAAAAGCTTTGGTGTTGATTGTATGTCTAAGAGTGTACCCTCAAAAGAGAACGCACAGGAGAGGTTTCTCTCAAAAAATATGTCAGAATACCACGTTTTAAGAAAATCCCTTATTGTGCGAATTTATCATGTTTTTCCTAAACAACTTGTTGTAACTCGAAAGCTCTGGTGTTGCGTTTTTGTCTAAGCATGCAGCCTCAAATAGAACGCACAGAAGAGTTTTCTCTTGAAAGAATAAGTAAGAATACCACGTTATAAGGAAATATAGTCTTGCAGAGTAAAGACAAACACGTACGTATTGGAAATAAAGTATAAGAGGAGAAATAACGCATCTTGCAAATTTTTCTTGTTTTTCTTAAACAACACGTTGTAACTCGAAAAGATTTGGTGTTGCATGTATGTCTAAACGTGTAGCCTCAAAAGAGCATGCACAGGAGAGTTTTCCCTCGAAAAAAAATGTCAGAATACCACGTTTTAAGGAAATCCTGCATCATGCGAAATTATCTTGTTTTTCCTAAACAACACGTTGTAACACGAAATGCTTTGGTGTAGCTTGTATGTCTCAGCGTGTAGCCTCAAAAGAGAACGCACAGGAGGGTTTTCTCTCCAAAGAATATGCAAGAATACCACGTTATAAGGAAATACAGTGTTTCAGAGTAAAGACAAATACTTACTTATTAGAAATACTTAAAATTTATGAGATGAAATAACGCATCGTACAAAATTAACTTGTATTTCCTAAACAACACGTTGTAACTCGAAAAGATTTGGTGTTGCGTGTATGTCTAAACGCTTAGCCTCAAAAGAGAACCCACAGGATTATTTACTCTCGAAAAAATATGTCAGAATACCACGTTTTAAAGAAATCCTGCATCGTGAAAATTATCTTGTTTTTCCTAAACAACACGTTGTAACTTGAAAGGATTTGGTGCTGTGTGTATGTCTAAATGTATAGCCTCAAAGGAGAACCCACAGGAGTATTTTCTCTCAAAAAATATGTCAGAATACCACGTTTTAAGGAAATCCCCCATCGTGCGAAATTATCTTTTTTTTCTTAAACAACACATTGTAACTCGAAAAGCTTTGGTGTTGCGTGTATGTCTAAGCATGTATTCTCAAAAGAGAATGCACAGGAGAGTTTTCTCTTGAAAGAATATGTAAGAATACCACGTTATAAGGAAATACAGTGTTGCAGAGTAAAGACAAATAAGTACTTATTGGAAATACTTAAACTTTACCAGAAGAAGTAACGCATCGTAAAAAATTATCTTGTATTTCATAAAAAACACGTTGTAACTCGAAAGGATTTAGTGTTGTGTGTATGTCTAAATGTGTAGCCTCAAAAGAGAACCCACAGGAGTATATTCTCTCGAAAAAATATGTCAGAATACCACGTTTTAAGGAAATACTGCATCGTGCGAAATTACCTTGTTTTTCCTAAACAACATGTTGTAACTCGAAAAGCTTTGTTGTTGATTGTATGTCTAAGAGTGTACCCTCAAAGGAGAACGCACAGGAGAGGTTTTTCTCAAAAAAATATGTCAGATTACCACGTTTAAAGAAAATCGCTTATTGTGCGAAATTATCTTGTTTTTCCTAAACAACTTGTTGTAACTCGAAAAACTCTGGTGTTGCGTTCTTGTTTAAGCGTGCAGCCTCAAAAGAGAATGCACAGGATAGTTTTCTCTCGAAAGAATAAGTAAGAATTCCACGTTATAAGGAAATATAGTGTTGCAGAGTAAAGACAAATACGTACATATTGGAAATACTTAAATTATAAGAGGAGAAATAACGCATCGTGCAAATTTTTCTTGTTTTTCTTAAACAACACGTTGTAACTCGAAAAGATTAGGTGTTGTGTGTATGTCTAAACGTGTAGCCTCAAAAGAGCACGCACAGGAGAGTTTTTCCTCGAAAAAATATGTCAGAATACCACGTTTTAAGGAAATCCTACATCATGCGAAATTATCTTGTTTTTCCTAAACAACACGTTGTAACAAGAAACGCTTTGGTGTAGCTTGTATGTCTCAGCGTGTAACCTCAAAAGAGAACGCACAGGAGAGTTTTCTCTCAAAAGAATATGCAAGAATACCACTTTATAAGGAAATACAGTGTTGCAGAGCAAAGACAAATATGTACGTATTAGAAATACTTAACCTTTCTGAGAAGAAATAATGCATCATAAAAATTATCTTGTATTTCCTAAAAAACACGTTGTAACTCGAAAGGATTTGGTGTTGTGTGTATGTCTAAATGTCTAGCCTCAAAAGGGAACCCACAGGAGAATTTTATCTCGAAAAAATATGTCAGAAAACCATGTTTTAAGGAAATCCTGCATCGTGCGAAATTATCTTGTCTTTACTAAACAACACGTTGCAACTCGAATAGCTTTGGTGTTGCATGTATGTCTAAGCGTGTAGTCTCAAAAGAGGACGCACAGGAGAGTTTACTCTCAAAAAATGTATGTCAGAATACCACGTTTTAAGAAAATCCTGCATCGTGTGAAATTATCTTGTTTTTCCTAAACCACACTTTGTAATGCATAATGCTTTGGTGTTGCGTTTATGTCTGAGCATGTAGCCTCAAAAGAGAATGCACAGGAGAGTTTTCTGTCGAAAGAATATGTAAGAATACCACGTTATAAGGAAATACAGTGTTGCAGAGTAAAGACAAATACGTACGTATTAGAAATACTTAAACTTTACGAGAAGAAATATCGCATCGTGCAATATTATCTTGTTTTTCCTAAACAACAGGTTGTAACTCGAAAAGATTTGGTGTTGCGTGAATGTCTAAGAACTTAGCCTCAAAAGAGAATGCACAGGACAGTTTTCTGTCGAAAAAATATGTCAGAATACCACGTTTTAAGGAAATCCCCCATCATGCATAATTATCTTGTTTTTCTTTCTTTTTTTTTAATTTTTTTTATTCGATATAATTTATTTACATTTCAAATGATTTCCCCCTTTCTAGCCCCCCACTCCCCGAAAGTCCCGTAAGCCCCCTTCTCTTCCCCTGTCCTCCCACCCACCCCTTCCCACTTCCCCGTTCTGGTTTTGTCGAATGCTGCTTCACTGAGTCTTTCCAGAACCAGGGGCCACTCCTCCTTTCTTCTTGTATCTCATTTGATGTAGGATTATGTTTTGGGTATTCCAATTTTCTAGGTTAATATCCACTTATTAGTGAGTGCATACCATGAGTCACCTTTTGAGTCTGGGTTACCTCACTTAGTATGATGTTCTCTAGCTCCATCCATTTGCCTAAGAATTTCATGAATTCATTGTTTCTAATGGCTGAATAGTACTCCATTGTGTAGATATACCACATTTTTTGCATCCACTCTTCTGTTGAGGGATACCTGGGTTCTTTCCAGCATCTGGCAATTATAAATAGGGCTGCTATGAACATAGTAGAGCATGTATCCTTATTACATGGTGGGGAATCCTCTGGGTATATGCCCAGGAGTGGTATAGCAGGATCTTCTGGAAGTGAGGTGCCCAGTTTTCGGAGGAACCGCCAGACTGCTTTCCAGAGTGGTTGTACCAATTTGCAACCCCACCAGCAGTAGAGGAGTGTTCCTCTTTCTCCACACCCTCTCCAAGACCTGCTGTCTCCTGAATTTTTAATCTTAGCCATTCTGACAGGTGTAAGATGAAATCTTAGGGTTGTTTTGATTTGCATTTCCCTAATGACTAATGAAGTTGAGCATTTTTTAAGATGCTTCTCCGCTATCCGAAGTTCTTCAGGTGAGAATTCTTTGTTTAACTCTGTACCCCATTTTTTAATAGGGTTGTTTGGTTTTCTGGAGTCTAACTTCTTGAGTTCTTTATATATATTGGATATTAGCCCTCTATCTGATGTAGGATTGGTGAAGATCTTTTCCCAATTTGTTGGTTGCCGATTTGTCCTCTTGATGGTGTCCTTTGCCTTACAGAAATTTTGTAATTTTATGAGGTCCCATTTGTCAATTCTTGCTCTTAGAGCATACGCTACTGGTGTTCTGTTCAGAAACTTTCTCCCTGTACCGATGTCCTCAAGGGTCTTCCCCAGTTTCTTTTCTATTAGCTTCAGAGTGTCTGGCTTTATGTGGAGGTGCTTGATCCATTTGGATTTGAGCTTAGTACAAGGAGACAAGAATGGATCAATTCGCATTCTTCTGCATGCTGCCCTCCAGTTGAACCAGCACCATTTGTTGAAAAGGCTATCTTTTTACCATTGGATGTTTTCAGCCTCTTTGTCGAGGATCAAGTGGCACCATTTGTTGAAAAGGCTATCTTTTTTCCATTGGATGTTTTCAGCCTCTTTGTCGAGGTAACTCGAAAAGCTTTGATGTTGCGTGTATGTCTAAGCATGTATTCTCAAAAGAGAATGCACAGGAGAGTTTTCTCTGAAAGAATATGTAAGAATACCACGTTATAAGGAAATACAGTGCTGCAGAGTAAAGACAAATACGTACGGATTAGAAATACTTAAACTTTACCAGAAGTAGTAACGCATCATAAAAAATTATGTTGTATTTCATAAAAAACACATTGTAACTCAAAAGGATTTGGTGTTGTGTGTATGTCTAACTGTGTAGCCTCAAAAGAGAACCCACAGGAGTATTTTCTCTCGAAAAAATATGTCAGAATACCACGTTTTAAGGAAATACTGCATCATGCGAAATTACCTTGTTTTTCCTAAACAACACGTTGTAACTCGAAAAGCTTTGGTGTTGATTGTATGTCTAAGAGTGTATCCTCAAAAGAGAACACACAGGAGAGGTTTCTCTTAAAAAAATATGTCAGAATACCACGTTTTAAGAAAATCCCTTATTGTGCGAATTTATCTTCTTTTTCCTAAACAACTTGTTGTAACTCGAAAAGCTCTGGTGTGGCGTTTTTGTCTCAGCGTGTAGCCTCAAAAGAGAACGCACAGGAGTGTTTTCTCTCGAAAGAATAAGTAAGAATACCATGTTATAAGGAAATATAGTGTTGGAGAGTAAAGACAAATACGTACGCATTGGAAATTCTTAAATTATAAGAGGAGAAATAACGCACCGTGCAAATTTTTCGTATTTTCTTAAACAACACGTTGTAACTCGAAAAGATTTGGTGTTGCGTGTATGTCTAAACGTGTAGCCTCAAAAGAGCACGCACAGGAGAGTTTTCCCTCGAAAATATATGCCAGAATACCACGTTTTAAGGAAATCCTGCATCATGCGAAATTATCTTGTTTTTCCTAAACAACACGTTGTAACACGAAACGCTTTGGTGTAGCTTGTATGTCTCAGCGTGTAGCCTCAAAAGAGAACGCACAGGAGAGTTTTCTCTCAAAAGAATATGCAAGAATACCACGATATAAGGAAATACAGTGTTCTAGAGCAAAGACAAATATGTACGTAATAGAAATACTTAAACTTTACGAGAAGAAATAACGCATCATAAAAAATTATCTTGTATTTCCTAAAAAACACGTTGTAACTCGAAAAGATTTTGTGTTGTGTGTATGTCTAATTGTGTAGCCTCAAAAGAGAAACCACAGGAGAATTTTATCTCGAAAAAAATATGTCAGAAATCCATGTTTTAAGGAAATCGTGCATCGTGCGAAATTATCTTGTTTTTTCTAAACCACACTTTGTAACACATAAAGCTTTGGTGTTGCGTTTATGTCTAAGCATGTAGCCTCAAAAGAGAACGCACAGGAGAGTTTTCTCTCGAAAGAATATGTAAGAATACCACGTTATAAGGAAATACAGTGTTGCAGAGTAAAGACAAATACGTACATATTAGAAATACTTAAACTTTAGGAGAAGAACTATAACATCGTGCAATATTATCTTCCTAAACAACACGTTGTAACTCGAAAAGATTTGGTGTTGCGTGTATGTCTAAGAATTTAGCCTCAAAAGAGAATGCACAGGACAGTTTTCTGTCGAAAAAATATTTCAGAATACCACGTTTTAAGGAAATCCCCCATCGTGCGAAATTATCTTGTTTTTCTTAAACAACACATTGTAACTCGAAAAGCTTTGGTGTTGCGTGTATGTCTAAGCATGTATTCTCAAAAGAGAATGCACAGGAGAGTTTTCTCTTGAAAGAATATGTAAGAATACCACGTTATAAGGAAATACAGTGTTGCAGAGCAAAGACAAATACGTACGTATTAGAAATACTTAAACTTTACCAGAAGAAGTAACACATCATAAAAAAATTATCTTGTATTTCATAAAAAGCACGTTGTAACTCGAAAGGATTTAGTGTTGTGTGTATGTCTAAATGTGTAGCCTCAAAAGAGAACCCACAGGAATATTTTCTCTCGAAAAAATATGTCAGAATACCACGTTTTAAGGAAATACTGCATCGTGCGAAATTACCTTGTTTTTCCTAAACAACATGTTGTAACTCGAAAAGATTTGGTGTTGATTGTATGTCTAAGAGTGTACCCTCAAAAGAGAACGCACAGGAGAGGTTTTTCTCAAAAAAATATGTCAGATTACCACGTTTTAAGAAAATCCCTTATTGTGAGAATTTATCTTTTTTTTCCTAAACAACTTGTTGTAACTCGAAAAGCTCTTGGTGTTGCGTTTTTGTTTAAGCGTGCAGCCTCAAAAGAGAATGCACAGGAGAGTTTTCTCTCGAAAGAATAAGTAAGAATACCACGTTATAAGGAAATATAGTGTTGCAGAGTAAAGACAAATACGTACATATTGGAAATACTTAAATTATAAGAGGAGAAATAACGCATCGTGCAAATTTTTCTTGTTTTTCTTAAACAACACGTTGTAACTCGAAACGATTTGGTGTTGCGTGTATGTCTAAACGTGTAGCCTCAAAAGAGCACGCACAGGAGGGTTTTCCCTCGAAAAAATATGTCAGAATACCATGTTTTAAGGAAATCCTACATCATGCGAAATTATCTTGTTTTTCCTAAGTAACACGTTGTAACAAGAAATGCTTTGGTGTAGCTTGTATGTCTCAGTGTGTAACCTCAAAAGAGAACGCAAAGGAGAGTTTTCTCTCAAAAGAATATGCAAGAATACCATGTTATAAGGAAATGCAGTGTTGCAGAGCAAAGACAAATATGTACGTATTAGAAATACTTAAACTTTCCGAGAAGAAATAACGCATCATAAAAAATTATCTTGTATTTCCTAAAAAACATGTTGTAACTCGAAAAGATTTGGTGTTGTGTGTATGTCTAAATGTGTAGCCTCAAAAGGGATCCCACAGGAGAATTTTATCTCGAAAAAATATGTCAGAAAACCATGTTCTAAGGAAATCCTGCATCGTGCGAAATTATCTTGTCTTTACTAAACCACACGTTGTAACTCGAATAGCTTTGGTGTTGCGTGTATGTCTAAGCGTGTAGCCTCAAAAGAGAACGCACAGGAGAGTTTTCTCTCGAAAAAAATATGTCAGAATACCACGTTTAAAAGAAATCCTGCATCGTATGAAATTATCTTGTTTTTCCTAAACCACACTTTGTAACGCGTAAAGCTTTGGTGTTGCGTTTATGTCTGAGCATGTAGCCTCAAAAGAGAACGCACAGGAGAGTTTTCTCTCGAAAGAATATGTAAGAATACAACGTTATAAGGAAATACAGTGTTGCAGAGTAAAGACAAATACGTACGTATTAGAAATACTTAAAATTTACGAGAAGAAATATCGCATAGTGCAATATTATCTTGTTTTTCCTAAACAACACGTTGTAACTCGAAAAGATTTGATGTTGCGTGTATGTCTAAGAATTTAGCCTCAAAAGAGAATGCACAGGACAGTTTTCTGTCGAAAAAATATGTCAGAATACCACGTTTTAAGGAAATACTGCATCATGCGAAATTACCTTGTTTTTCCTAAACAACACGTTGTAACTCGAAAAGCTTTGGTGTTGATTGTATGTCTAAGAGTGTATCCTCAAAAGAGAACGCACAGGAGTGGTTTCTCTCAAAAAAATATGTCAGAATACCACGTTTTAAGAAAATCCCTTCTTGTGCGAATTTATCTTCTTTTTCCTAAACAACTTGTTGTAACTCAAAAAGCTCTGGTGTTGCGTTTTTGTCTCGGCGTGTAGCCTCAAAAGAGAACGCACAGGAGAGTTTTCTCTCGAAAGAATAAGTAAGAATACCATGTTATAAGGAAATATAGTGTTGCAGAGTAAAGACAAATACATACGTATTGGAAATACTTAAATTATAAGAGGAGAAATAACGCTTCGTGCAAATTTTTCTTGTTTTTCTTAAACAACACGTTGTAACTCGAAAAGATTTGGTGTTGCGTGTATGTCTAAACATGTAGCCTCAAATGGGCACGCACAGGAGAGATTTCCCTCAAAAAATATGTCAGAATACCACGTTTTAAGGAAATCCTATATCATGCGAAATTATCTTGTTTTTCCTAAACGACATGTTGTAACACGAAACGCTTTGGTGTAGCTTGTATGTCTCAGCGTGTCCCCTCAAAAGAGAACGCACAGGAGAGTTTTCTCTCAAAAGAATATGCAAGAATACCACGTTATAAGGAAACACAGTGTTGCAGAGCAAAGACAAATATGTACGTATTAGAAATACTTAAACTTTATGAGAAGAAATAACGCATCATAAAAAATTATCTTATATTTCCTAAAAAACACGTTGTAACTCAAATAGCTTTGGTGCTGCGTGTATGTCTAAGCGTGTAGCCTCAAAAGAGAATGCACAGGAGAGTTTTCTCTCGAAAAAAATATGTCAGAATACCACGTTTTAAGGAAACCCTGCATCGTGCGAAATTATCTTGTTTTTCCTAAACCACACTTTGTAACGCTTTAAGCTTTGGTGTTGCGTTTATGTCTAAGCATGTAGCATCAAAAGAGAACGCACAGGAGAGTTTTCTGTCAAAAGAATATGTAAGAATACTACGTTATAAGGAAATACAGTGTTGCAGAATAAAGACAAATACGTACGTATTACAAATACTTAAACTTTACGAGAAGAAATATCGCATCGTGCAATATTATCTTGTTTTTCCTAAACAACACTTTGTAACTCGAAAAGATTTGGTGTTGCGTGTATGTCTAAGAATTTAGCCTCAAAAGAAATTGCACAGGACAGTTTTCTGCTGAAAAAATATGTCAGAATACCACGTTTTAAGGTAATCCCTCATCGGGCGAAATTATCTTGTTTTTCTTAAAGAACACATTGTAACTCAAAAAGCTTTGGTGTAGCGTGTATGTCTAAGCATGTATTCTCAAAAGAGAATGCACAGGAGTGTTTTCTCTTGAAAGAATATGTAAGAATACCACGTTATAAGGAAATACAGTGTTGCAGAGTAAAGATAAATAAGTACATATTAGAAATACTTAAACTTTACCAGAAGAAGTAACGCATCGTAAAAAATTATCTTGTATTTCATAAAAAACACGTTGTAACTCGAAAGGATTTGGTGCTGTGTGTATATATAACTGTGTAACCTCAAAAGAGAACCCACAGGAGTATTTTCTCTCGAAAAAATACGTCAGAATACCACGTTTTAAGTAAATACTGCATCATGCGAAATTACCTTGTTTTTCCTAAACAACACGTTGTAACTCGAAAAGCTTTGGTGTTGATTGTATGTCTAAGAGTGTATCCTCAAAAGAGAACGCACAGGAGAGGTTTCTCTCAAAAAATATGCCAGAATACCACGTTTTAAGAAAATCCCTTATTGTGCGAATTTATCTTCTTTTTCCTAAACAAATTGTTGTAACTCGAAAAGCTCTGGTGTTGCATTTTTGTCTCAGCGTGTAGCCTCAAAAGAGAACGCACAGGAGAGTTTTCTCTCGAAAGAATAAGTAAGGATACCATGTTATAAGGAAATATAGTGTTGCAGAGTAAAGACAAATACGTACGTATTGGAAATACTTAAATTATAAGAGGAGAAATAACGCTTCGTGCAAATTTTTCTTGTTTTTCTTAAACAACACGTTGTAACTCGAAAAGATTTGGTGTTGCGTGTATGTCTAAACGTGTAGCCTCAAATGGGCACGCACAGGAGAGTTTTCCCTCGAAAAAATATGTCAGAATACCACGTTTTAAGGAAATCCTGCAACATGCGAAATTATCTTGTTTTTTCTAAACAACACGTTGTAACACGAAACGCTTTGGTGTACCTTGTATGCCTCAGAGCGTAGCCCCAAAAGAGAACGCACAGGAGAGTTTTATCTCCAAAGAATATGCAAGAATACCACGTTATAAGGAAATACAGTGTTGCAGAGTAAAGACAAATATTTACTTATTAGAAATACTTAAAATTTACGAGAAGAAATAACGCATCATACAAAATTAACTTGTATTTCCTAAACAACACGCTGTAACTCGAAAAGATTTGGTGTTGCGTGTATGTCTAAACGTTTAGCCTCAATAGAGAACCCACAGGATTATTTACTCTCGAAAAAATATGTCAGAATACCACGTTTTAAGGAAATCCTGCATCATGAAAATTATCTTGTTTTTCCTAAACAACACGTTGTAACTTGAAAGGATTTGGTGTTGTGTGTATGTCTAAATGTGTAGCCTCAAAAGAAAACCCACAGGAGTATTTTCTCTCTAAAAAATATGTCAGAATACCACGTTTTAAGGAAATCCCCCATTGTGCGAAATTATCTTGTTTTTCTTAAACAACACGTTTTAACTTGACACGCTTTGGTGTTGCGTGTATGTCTAAGCGTGTAGCCTCAAAAGAGAACGCACAGGAGAGTTTTCTCTCAAAAGGATATGCAAGAATACCACGTTATAAGGAATTTCAGTGTTGCCGAGCAAAGACAAATATGTACGTATTAGAAATACTTAAACTTTACGAAAAGAAATAACACATCATAAAAAAATTATCTTGTATTTCCTAAAAAATGCATTGTAACTCGAAAAGATTTGGTGTTGTGTGTATGTCTAAATGTGTAGCCTCAAAAGGGAATCCACAGGAGAATTTTATCTCGAAAAAATATGTCCAATAACCATGTTTTAAGGAAATCCTGCATCGTGCGAAATTATCTTGTCTTTCCTAAACAACACGTTGAAACTCGAATAGCTTTGGTGTTGCGTGTATGTCTAAGCGTGTAGCCTCAAAAGAAAATGCACAGGAGAGTTTTCTCCCGAAAAAGATATGTCAGAATACCACGTTTTAAGGAAATCCCGCATCGTGCGAAATTATCTTGTTTTTCCTAAACAATACTTTGCAACGCGTAAAGCTTTGGTGTTGCGTTTATGTCTAAGCATGTAACCTCAAAAGAGAACACACAGGACAGTTTTCTCTCGAAAGAATATGTATGAATACCATGTTATAAGGAAATACAGTGTTGCAGAGTAAAGACAAATACGTACGTAGTAGAAATACTTAAACTTTACAAGAAGAAATATCGCATCGTGCAATATTATCTTGTTTTTCATAAACAACACGTTGTAACTCGAAAAGATTTGATGTTGCGTGTGTGTCTAAGCTTGTAGCCTCAAAAGAGAATGCACAGGAGAGTTTTCTCTCAAAAAAATATGTCAGAATACCACGTGTTATGGAAATGCCGCATCGTGCGTAATTATCTTGTTTTTCCTAAACAACATGTTGTAACTCGAAAATCATTGGTGTTGCGTGTATGTCTAAGCGTGTACCCTCAAAAGAGTACTCACAGGAGAGTTTTCTCTCACAAGAATATGTAAGAATACCACGTTATAAGGAAATACAGTGTTGCAGAGTAAAGACAAATACTTACATATTAGAAATACTTAAACTTTAAGAGAAGAAATAACTCATCATAAAATATTATCTTGTATTTCCTAAACAACACATTGCAACTCGAAATGATTTGGTGTTGCGTGTATGTCTAAGCGTGTATCCTCAAAAGAGAATGCACAGGAGAGTTTTCACTCGAAAAAATATGTCATAATACCACGTTTTAAGGAAATCCAGCATCATGAGAAATTATCTTGTTTTTCTTAAACAACACATTGTAACTCGAAAAGCTATGGTGTTGCGTGTAGGTCTAAGCATGTAGACTCAAAAGGAAATGCACAGGACAGGTTTCTCTCAAAAGAATATGTAAGAATACCACGTTATAAGAAAATACAGTGTTGCAGACTAAAGACAAATACGTACATATTCCAAATACTTAAAGTTTACAAGAAGAAATAATGCATCGTAAAAAAATATCTTTTATTTCCTGAACAACACATTGTAACTCGAAAAGATTAGGTGTTGTGTGTATGTCTAAACGTTTAGCCTCAAAAGAGAACCCACAGGATTTACTCTCGAAAAAATATGTCAGAATACCACGTTTTAAGGAAATCCTGCATCGTGAAAATTATCTTGTTTTTCCTAAACAACACGTTGTAACTTGAAAGGATTTGGTGTTGTGTGTATGTCTAAATGTGTAGCCTCAAAAGAAAACCCACAGGAGTATTTTTTCTCTAAAAAATATGTCAGAATACCACGTTTTAAGGAAATCCCCCATCTTGCGAAATTATCTTGTTTTTATTAAACAACACATTGTAACTCGACACGCTTTGGTGTTGCGTGTATGTTTAAGCGTGTAGCCTCAAAAGAGAACGCACAGGAGAGTTTTCTCTCAAAAGGATATGCAAGAATACCACGTTATAAGGAATTTCAGTGTTGCCGAGCAAAGACAAATATGTATGTATTAGAAATACTTAAACTTTACGAAAAGAAATAACACATCATAAAAAATTATCTTGTATTTCCTAAAAAATGCATTGTAACTTGAAAAGATTTGGTGTTGTGTGTATGTCTAAATTTGTAGCCTCAAAAGGGAACCCACAGGAGAATTTTATCTTGAAAAAATATGTCCAAAAACCATGTTTTAAGGAAATCCTGCATCATGCGAAATTATCTTGTCTTTCCTAAACAACACGTTGTAACTCGAATAGCTTTGGTGTTGCGTGTATGTCTAAGCATGTAGCCTCAAAAGAAAATGCACAGGAGAGTTTTCTCTCGAAAAAGATATGTCAGAATACCACGTGTTAAGTTAATCCCGCATCGTGCGAAATTGTCTTGTTTTTCCTAAACAACACTTTATAACGCGTAAAGCTTTGGTGTTGCGTTTATGTCTAAGCATGTAGCCTCAAAAGAGAACGCAGAGGAGAGTTTTCTCTCGAAAGAATATGTATGAATACCATGTTATAAGGAAATACAGTGTTGCAGAGTAAAGACAAATATGTACGTATTAGAAATACTTAAACTTTACGAGAAGAAATATCGCATCGTGCAATATTATCTTGCTTTTCCTAAACAACACGTTGTAACTCGAAAAGATTTGATGTTGCGTGTATGTCTAAGCTTGTAGCCTCAAAAGAGAACGCACAGGAGAGTTTTCTCTCAAAAAAATATGTCAGAATACCACGTGTTATGGAAATGCCGCATCATGCGTAATTATCTTGTTTTTCCTAAACAACATGTTGTAACTCGAAAATCATTGGTGTTCCGTGTATGTCTAAGCGTGTACCCTCAAAGGAGTACGCACAGGAGAGTTTTCTCTCACAGGAATATGTAAGAATACCACGTTATAAAGAAATATGGTGTTGCAGAGTAAAGACAAATACTTACATATTAGAAATACTTAAACTTTAAGAGAAGAAATAACTCATCGTAAAATATTATCTTGTATTTCCTAAACAACACGTTGTAACTCGAAATGATTTGGTGTTGCGTGTATGTCTAAGCGTGTATCCTCAAAAGAGAATGCACAGGAGAGTTTTCACTCGAAAAAATATGTCAGAATACCACGTTTTAAGGAAATCCAGCATCATGAGAAATTATCTTGTTTTTCTTAAACAACACATTGTAACTCGAAAAGCTATGGTGTTGCGTGTAGGTCTAAGCATGTAGACTCAAAAGGGAATGCACAGGACAGGTTTCTCTCAAAAGAATATGTAAGAATACCACGTTATAAGAAAATAGAGTGTTGCAGACTAAAGACAAATACGTACATATTCCAAATACTTAAAGTTTACGAGAAAAAATAATGCATCCTAAAAAAATATCTTGTATTTCCTGAACAACACATTGTAACTCGAAAGAATTTGGAGTTGTGTGTATGTCTAAGCTTGTAGCCTCAAAAGGGAATGCACAGGAGAATTTTTTCCCGAAAAATTTGTCAGAATACCACGTTTTAAAGGAATCCTGCATCGTGTGAAATTATCTTGTTTTTCCTAAACAAGACGTTGTAACTCGAAAAGCTTTGGTGTTGCGTGTATGTCTAGAGCGTGTAGCCTCAAAAGAGAATGCATAGGAGAGTTTACTCTCAAAAAAATATGTCAGAATACCACGTTTTAAGAAAATCCCTTATAGTGCAATATTATCTTGTTTTTCCTAAACAACACATTGTAACTCGAAAAGCTTTGGTGTTGCATTTTTGTCTAAGCATGCAGCCTCAAAAGAGAATGCACAGGAGAGTTTTCTCTCGAAAGAATATGTAAGAATACTACGATATAAAGAAATAAAGTGTTGCAGAGTAAAGACAAATACGTACGTATTGGAAATTCTTAAACTTTATGAGAAGAAATAACGCATCGTACAAAACTATCTTGTACTTCCTAAACAACACGTTGTAACTCAAAAAGATTTGGTGTTGCATGTATGTCTAAGCGTGTAGCCTCATAAGAGAACGCACAGGAGAGTTTTCTCTTGAAAGAATATGTAAGCATATGACGTTATGAGGAAATACAGTGTTACAGAGTAAAGACAAATAAGTACGTATAGGAAATACTTATACTTCATGAGAAGAAATAATGCATCGTGCGAAATTATCTAGTTTTTCCTAAACAACACGTTGTAACTCAAAAAGATTTTGTGTTGTGTGTATGTCTAAGCTTGTAGCCTCAAAAGAGAACGCACAGGAGAGTTTTCTCTCAAAAAATATGCCAGTATACCACGTTTTAAGGAAATCCCACATTCGGAGAAATTGTCTTGTTTTTCTTGAACAACACGTTGTAACTCGAAAAACTTTGGTGTTCCGTGTATGTCTAAGTGTGTAGCCTCAAAAGAGAACACACAGGAGATTTTTCTCTCGAAAGAATATATAAAAATACCACGTTATAAGGAAATACAGTGTTGCAGAGTAAAGACAAATAGGTACTTATTGGAAATACTTAAACTTTACTAGAAGAAATAACGCATCGTGCAAAATTATCTTGTTTTTCCTAAACAACACGTTGTAACACAAAAAGATTTGGTGTAGCGTTTTTGTCTAAGCGTGCAACCTCATAAGAAAACGCACAGGAGAGTTTTCTCTCGAAAGAATATATAAGAATACCACTTTATAAGGAAATACAGTGTTGCAGGTTAAAGACAAATACGTACGTATTAAAAATACTTAAACTTTACAAGAAGAAATAACGCATGATGCAAAATTGTCTTGTTTTTCCTAAACAACACGATGTAACTCGGAAAGATTTGGTGTTGTGTATTTGTGTAAATGGGTAGCCTCAAAAGAGAAGCCACAGGAGAATTTTCTCTCGAAAAAATATGTCAGAATACCACGTTTGAAGGAAATCCTTCATCGTGCGAAATTATCTTGTTTTGCCTAAACAACATGTTGGACTCGATAAGCTTTGGTGGTGCGTGTATGTCTAAGCATGTAGCCTCAAAAGAAAACGCACAGGAGAGTTTTCTCTCAAAAAAATATGTCAGAATACCATGTTTTAAGAAAATCCCGTATCGTGCGAAATTATCTTGTTTTTCCTAAACTACTTGTTGTAACACGAAAAGCTTTGGTGTTGCGTTTTTTTCTAAGCGTGCAGCCTCAAAAGAGAATGCACAGGAAAGTTTTCTCTCGAAAGAATATGTTAGAATACCACGTTATAAAGAAATAAAGTATTGCAGAGTAAAGACAAAAATGTATGTATTGGAAATACTTAAACTTTACGAGAAGAAATAACGCATCATGCAAAATTATCTTGTTTTTCCTAAACAACACATTGTAACTCAAAAAGCTTTGGTGTTGATTGTATGTCTAAGTGTGTAGCCTCAAAAAAGAATGCAAAGGAGAGTTTTCACTTGAAAGAATATGTAAGAATAAAACGTTATAAGGAAATACAGAGTTGCATATTAAGGACAAATACGTACATATTGGAAATACTTAAACTTTATGAGAAGAAATAACGCATCGCGCAAAATTATCTATTTTTTCCTAAATAACACGTTGTAACTCGAAAAGATTTGGTGTTGTATGTATGTCTAAGCTTCTAGCCTCAAAAGAGAACGCACAGGAGAGTTTTCTCCAGAAAAAACATGTCAGAATACCCCGTTATAAGGAAATAGCACATCGTGCGAAATTATCTAGTTTTTCCTAAACAATACGTTGTAACTTGAAAAGCTTTCTTGTTGCGTGTATGTCTAAGCGTGTAGCCTCAAAAGAGAACACACAGGAGAGTTTTCTCTCGAAAGAATATGTAAGAATACCATGTTATAAGGAAATACAGTGTTGCAGAGTAAAGACAAATATGTACGTATTAGAAATACTTTAAATTTACGAGAAGAAATAACGCATCATGCAAAATTATCTTGTTCTTCCTAAACAACACGTTGTAACTCGAAAAGAATTGGTGTTGCGTGTATGTCTAAAGGTGTAGCCTCAAAAGAGAACCCACAGGAGAATTTACTCTCGAAAAAATATGCCATAATACCACGTTTTAAGGAAATCACACATCGTGCGAAATTATCTTGTTTTTCCTAAACAACACATTTTAGCTCGAAAAGTTTTGGTGTTGCGCGTATGTCTAAGCGTGTAGCCGTAAAAGAGAACCCACAGGAGAGTTTTCTCAAAAATATGTAAGAATACCACATTATAAGGAAATACAATGTTGCAGAATGAAGACAAATATGTACATATTAGAAATACTTAAAATTTATGAGAAGAAATAAGGCATCGTGCAAAATTATCTTGTATTTCCTAAACAACACGTTGTAACTCGAAAGGATTTTGTGTTGCGTGTATGGTAAAGCATGTAGTCCCAAAAGAGAACGCACAGAAGAATTTTCTCTCGAAAAAATATTTCAGAATACAACGTTTTAAGGAAATCTAACATCGTGCGAAATTATCTTGTTTTTCCTAAACAACACGTTGTAACTTGAAAAGCTTTGGTGTTGCGTGTATGTATATGCTTGTAGCCTCAAAAGAGAATGCACAGGAGAGTTTTCTCTCACAAGTATATGTAAGAATACCATGTTACAAGGAAATACAGTTTTGCAGAGTAAAGACAAATACGTACCTATTAGAAATACTTAAATTTAACGAGAAGAAATAACACATCGTAGAAAATTATCTTGAATTTCCTAAACAACACGTTGTAACTCGAAAAGATTTGTTGGGGCGTGAATGTCTAAGCATTTAGCCTCAAAAGAGAATGCACAGGAGAGTTTTCTCTCAAAAAAATATGTCAGAATACCATGTTTTATGAAAATCCCGTATTGTGCAAAATTATCTCGTTTTTCCTAAACAACTTGTTGTAACACGAAAATCTTTGGTGTTGCGTTTTTTTCTAAGCCTGCACCCTCAAAAGAGAACGCATAGGAAAGTTTTGTCTCGAAAGAATATGTTAGAATACCATGTTATAAAGAAATTAAGTGTTGCAGAGTAAAGACAAAAATGTACGTATTGGAAATACTTAAAATTTACGAGAAGAAATAACGCATCATGCAAAATTATCTTGTTTTTCCTAAACAACACCTTGTAACTCGAAAAGAATTGGTGTTGCGTGTATGTCTAAACGTGTAGCCTCAAAAGCGAACCCACAGGAGAATTTACTATTGAAAAAATATGCCATAATACCACGTTTTAAGGAAGTCACGCATCGTGCGAAATTATCTTGTTTTTCCTAAACAACACATTTTAGCTTGAAAAGCTTTGGTGTTGCGTGTATGTCTAGTCGTGTAACCGCAAAAAAGAACGCACAGGAGAGTTTTCTCTAAAAAAATATGTAAGAATACCACGTTATATGGAAATACAGTGTTGCAGAATAAAGACAAATATGTACGTATTAGAAATACTTAAAATTTACGAGAAGAAATAACGCATCATGCAAAATTATCTTGTATTTCCTAAACAACAGGTTGTAACTCGAAAAGATTTTGTGTTGTGTGTATGGTAAAGCATGTAGTCCGAAAAGAGAACGCACAAAATTTTCTCTAGAAAAAATATTTCAGAATACCATGTATTAAGGAAATCCAGCATCGTGCGAAATTATCTTGTTTTTCCTAAACAACACGTTGTAACACGAAAAGCTTTGGTGTTGCGTGTATGTATATGCTTGTAGCCTCAAAATGGAAGGGACAGGAGTGTTTTCTCTCGAAAAAATATGTCACAATACCATGTTTTAAGGAAATCCTGCATCATGGGAAATTATCTTGTTTTTCCTAAACAACATGTTTTAAATGAAAAGCGTTGGTGTTGCGTGTAGGTCTAAGTGTATAGCCTCAAAATAGAATGCACAGGAGAGTTTTCTCTCGCAAGAATATGTAAGAATACCACGTTACAAGGAAATACAATTTTGCAGAGGAAAGATAAATACATACATATTAGAAATGCTTAAACTATATGAGAAGTAATAACGCATCTTACAAAATTATCTTGTATTTCCTAAACAACACATTGTAACTCTAAAAGATTTGGTGTGGCGTATATGTCTATGCATGTAGCCTCAAAAGAGAATGCACAGGAGAGCTTTCTCTTGAAAATGTATGTCAGAATACCACGTTTTAAGGAAATCCCCCATCCTGCGAAATTATCTTGTGTTTCCTAAACAACACATTGTAACTCGAAAAGCTGGGGCGTTGCTTGTATGTCTAAGCATGAGCCTCAAAAGAGAATGCACAGCAGAGGTTTTTCTCGATGGAATATGTAAGAATACCACGGTATAAGGAAAATTATCTTGTTTTTCCTAAACAACAGGTTGTAACTTGAAAAGATTTGGTGTTGCATGTATGTCTAAGCATGTAGCCTCAAAAGAGAACGCACAGGAGAATTTTCTCTCGTAAAAATATGACAGAATACCACATTTTAAGGAAATCCAGCATCGTGCGATATAATCTTGTTTTTCCTAAACAACACGTTGTAACTCGAAAAGCATTGGTGTTGTGTGTATGTCTAAGCGTGTAGCCTCAAAAGAGAACGCACAGGAGAGTTTTCATTTGAAAGAATACTAAAGAATACCTCATTACAAGGAAATAGAGTGTTGCAGAATAAAGACAAATACGTACATATTAGAAATACTTAAACTTTACGAGAGCTAATAGAGCATCTTACAAAATTATCTTGTATTTCCTAAACAACACATTGTAACTCAAAAAGATTTGTTGTTGTGTGTATGTCTAAACGTGTATCCTCAAAAGAGCACCCACAGGAGAATTTTCTCTCGAAAAAAATATGTCAGAATACCACGTTTTAAGGAAATCACACATCGCGCGAAATTATGTTGTTTTTCCTAAACAACACGTTGTAACTCGAAAAGCTTTGGTGTTACGTGTATGTCTAAGTGTGTAGCCTCAAAAGAGAATGCACAGTAGATTTTTCTCTCGAAAAAATATGTCAGAATACTACGTTTTAAGGAAATCCCACATCGTGCGAAATTATCTTGTTTTTCCTAAACAACATGTTTTAACTCGAAAAGCTTTGGTGTTACGTGTATGTCTAAGTGTGTAGCCTCAAAAGAGAACACAGAGGAGAGTTTTCTCTTGAAAGTTTATATAAGAATACCACGTTATAAGAAAATACAGTGTTGCAGAGTAAAGACAACTATATACGTATTAGAAATAATTAAACTTTAGGAGAAGAAATAACGCATCGTAAAAAATTATCTTGCATTTCCTAAACAACACTTTGTAACTCGAAAGGAATTGATGTTGCATGCATGTCTAAGCGTGTAGCCTCAAAGGAGAACGCACAGGAGAGTTTTCTCTCGAAAAAATATGTCAGAATACCACGTTTTAAGAAAATCACGCATCTTGGGAAATTATCTTGTTTTTCCTTAACAACATTTTTTAACTCGAAAAGCTTTGGTGTTGCGTGAATGTCTAAGCGTGTAGCCTCAATAGAGAACGCACAGGAGAGTTTTCACTCGAAAGAATATGTAAGAATAAAACGTTATAAGGAAATACAGAGTTGCATATTAAAGACAAATACGTACATATTGGAAACACTTAAACTTTATGAGAAGAAATAACGCATCGCGCAAAATTATCTATTTTTTCCTAAATAACACGTTGTAACTCAAAAAGATTTGGAGTTGCGTGTATGTCTAAGCTTCTAGCCTCGAAAGAGAACGCACAGGAGAGTTTTCTCTCGAAAAAACATGCCAGAATACCACGTTATAAGGAAATCGCACATCGTTCAATATTATCTTGTTTTTCCTAAACAAAACATTGTAACTTGAAAAGCTGTGGTGTTGCATGTTTGCCTAAGCATGTAGCCTCAAAAGAGAACGCACAGAAGAGTTTTCCCACGAAAAAATATGTCAGAATACAACGTTTTAAGGAAATCCTGCATCGTGCGAAATTTTCTTTGTTTTCCTAAACAACTTGTTGTAACTCGAAAAGCTTTGGTGTTGCGTTTTTCTCTAAGCGTGCAGCCTCAAAAGAGAACGCACAGGAGAGTTTTCTCTCGAAAGAATATGTAAGAATACCACGTTAAAAAGAAATACAGTATTGCAGAGTAAAGACAAATACGTACTTATTAGAAATACTTAAAATTTACGAGAAGAAATAACTCATCATGCAAAATTATTTTGTTTTTCCTAAACAACACGTTGTAACTCGAAAAGAATTGTTGTTGCGTGTATGTCTAAACGTTTAGCCTCAAAAGAGAACCCACAGGAGAATTTTCACTCGAAAAAATATGTCATAATACCACCTTTTAGGGAAATCCTGCATCGTGCGAAATTATTTTGTTTTTCCTAAACAACACGTTAGAACTCGAAAAACTTTGGTGTTGCGTGTATGTCTAAGCGTGTAGCAGCAAAAAGAGAATGCACAGGAGAGTTTTCTCTCGAAAAAATATGTAAGAATACCACGTTATAAGGAAATACAGTGTTGCAGAGTAAAGACAAATATGTACGTATTAGAAATACTTAAAATTTACGAGAAGAAATAACGCATAGTGCAAAATTGTCTTTTATTTCCTAAACAACACGTTGTAACTCGAAAAGATTTTGTGTTGCGTGTATGGTAAAGCATGTAGTCTCAAAAGAGAACACAGGAGAATTTTCTCTCGAAAAAATATTTCATAATACCACTTTTTAAGGAAATCCAATATCTTGCGAAATTATCTTGTTTTTCCTAAACAACACGTTGAAACTCGAAAAGCTTTAGTGTTGCGTGTATGTCTAAGCGGGTAGCCTCAAAAGAGAATGCACAGGAGAGTTTTCACTTGAAAGAATATGTAAGAATACCACATTATAAGTAAAGAAAGTGTTGCAAAATAAAGACAAATACGTACATATTAGAAATACTTAAACTTTACGAGAAGAAATATTGCATCATACAAATTTATCTTGTATTTCCTAAACAACACGTTGTAACTCGAAAAGATTTGTTGTTGCGTGTATGTCTAAACGTGGATCCTCAAAAGAGAACCCACAGGAGAATTCTTTCTAGAAAAAATATATCAGAATACCACGTTTTAAGGAAATCCCGCATCGTGCGAAATTCTTATTTTTCCTAAACAACATGTTGTAACTCGAAAAGCTTTGGTGTTGCGTGTATGTCTAAGCTTGTAGCCTCAAAAGAGAACGCACAAGAGAGATTTCTCTCGAAAGAATATGTAAGAATACCACGTTATAAGGAAATACAGTGTTGTAGAGTAAAGACAAATAAGTACGTATTGGAAATACTTAAACTTTACGAGAAGAAATAACGCATCGTGCAAAATTATCTTGTTTTTCCTAATCAACACGTTGTAACTCGAAAAGATATGGTGTTGCATGTATGACTAAGCGTGCAGCCTCAAAAGAGTACGAACAGGAGCGTTTTCTCTCGAAGGAATATGTCAGAATACCACGTTTTAAGGAAATCCTGCATTGTGTGAAATTATCTTGTTTTTCCTAAACAGCATGTTTTAACTCGAAAAGCTTTGGTGTTGTGTGAATGTCTAAGTGTGTAGCCTCAAAAGAGAATGCACAGGAGAGTTTTCTCTCGAAAGAATATGTAAGAATACCCCGTTATAAGGAAATACAGTGTTGCAGAGTAAGGACAAATACGTACGTATTAGAAATACTTAAACTTTACAAGAAGAAATAACGCATTGTACAATATTATCTTGTATTTCCTAAATAACACGTTGTAACTCGAAAAGATTTGGTGTTGTGTGTATGTCTAAGCGCGTAGCCTCAAAAGTGAACACACAGCAGAGTTTTCTCTCGAAAAAATATGTCAGAATACGACGTTTTAAGGAAATCCCTCATCGTGCGAAATTATCTTGTTTTTCATAAACAACAGGTTTTAAATCGAAAAGCTTTGGTGTTACGTGTATGTCTAAGTGTGTAGCCTCAAAAGAGAACGCACAGGAGAGTTTTCTCTCGAAATATTATGTAAGAATACCACGTTATAAGGAAATACAGTGTTGCAGAGTAAACACAACTATGTACGTATTAGAAATACTTAAACTTTATGAGAAGAAATAACGCTCCTTACAAAATTATTTTGTGTTTCCTAAACAACAAGTTGATATTTGTAAAGATTTGGTGTTGTGTGTATGTCTAAGCATGTAGCCGGAAAAGAGAACACACAGGAGAGTTTTCTCTTGAAAAAATATGTCAGAATACCACGTTTTAAGGAAATCCCGCATCCTGCGAAATTATCTTGTTTTTCCTAAACAACACGTTGAAGCTCGAAAAACTTTGGTGTTGCGTGTATGTGTAAGGGTTCAGCCTCAAAATAGAACGCACAGGAGAGTTTTCTCTCGAAAGAATATGTAAGAATACCACGTTACAAGGAAACCAGTTTTGCAGAGTAAAGACAAATACGTACATATTAGAAATACTTAAACTTACAAGAAGAAATAACGCATCGTACAAAATTATCTAGTATTTCCTAAACAACACGTTGTAACTCGAAAAGATTTGGTGTGGCGTGTATGTCTAAGCATGTAGCCTCAAAAGAGAACGCACAGGAGAGTTTTCTCTCAAAAGAATATGTAAGATTACCACGTTACAAGGAAATACAGTGTTGTAAAGACAAATAAGTACGTATTAGAAATACTTAAACTTTACGAGAAGAAATAACGCATCGTACAAAATTAACTTGTATTTCCTAAACAACACGTTGTAACTCGAAAAGATTTGGTGTTGCGTGTATGTCTAAATGTGTAACCTCAAAAGAGAACCAACAGGAGAATTTTCTCTCAAAAAAATGTCAGAATACCACGTTTTAAGGAAATCCTGCATCGTGCAAAATTATCTTGTTTTTCTTAAACATGTTGAAACTCGAAATGCTTTGGTGTTGCTTGTATGTTTCAGCTTGTAGCCTCAAAAGAGAACGCACAGGAGAGATTTCTGTCAAAAAATATGTCAGAATATCACGTTTTAAGGAAATCCAGCATCGTGAGAAATTATCTTTTTTTTCCTAAACAACATGTTTTAACTCGAAAAGCTTTGGTGTTGTGTGTACATCTAAGTGTGTAGCCTCAAAAGAGAACCCACAGGAGAATTTTCTCTCGAGAAAATATGTCAGAATACCACCTTTTAAGGAAATCCCGCATCATGCGATATTATCTTTTTTTCCCTAAACAACACGTTGTAACTCGAAAATCTATGGTGATGCATGTATGTCTAAGCGTGTACCCTCAAAAGAGAATGCACAGGAGAAGTTTCTCTCAAAAAAATATGTCAGAATACCACGTTTTAAGAAAATCCTGTATTGTGCGAAATTATCTTGTTTTTCCTAAACAACTTGTTGTAACTCGAAAAGCTCTGGTATTGTGTTTTTGTCTAAGCGTGCAGCCTCAAAAGAGAAAGCACAGGAGAGATTTCTCTCGAAAGAATATGTAAGAATACCACGTTATAAGGAAATACAGTGTTGCAGATAAAAGACAAATACGTACATATTAGAAATACTTAAAATTTACTAGAAGAAATAACGCATCGTGCAAAAGTATCTTGTATTTCCTAAATAACACGTTGTAACTGGAAAAGATTTTGTGTTGTGTGCAAGTCTAAGCAAGTAGCCTCAAAAGCGAATGCACAGGAGAATTTTCTCTCGAAAAAACTATGTCAGAATACCACGTTTTAAGGTAATCCAGCATCGTGCGAAATTATCTAGTTTTTCCTACACAACACGTTGTAACTCGAAAAGCTTTGGTGTTGAGTGTATGTCTAAGCGTGTAGCCTCAAAAGAGAATGCACAGGAGAGTTTTCACTCGAAAGAATATGTAAGAATACCACATTACAAAGAAATACAGTGTTGCAGAGTAAAGACAAATACGTATATATTAGAAATACTTAAAATGTATGAGAAGAAATAACACATCATACAAAATTATCTTATATTTCCTAAACAACACGTTGTAACTCGAAAAGATTTGTTGTTGCGTGTATGTCTAAATGTGGATCCTCAAAGAGAACCCACAGGAGAGTATTCTCTCGAAAAAATATGTCAGAATACCACGTTTTAAGGAAATCCTGCATCGTGAAAATTATCATGTTTTTCCTAAAAAGACGTTGTAAATCGAAAGGATTTGCTGTTGTGTGTATGTCTAAATGTGTAGCCTCAAAAGAGAACCCACTGGAGTATTTTCTCTCGAAAATATATGTCAGAATACCACGTTTTAAGGAAATCCTGCATCGTGCGAAATTACCTTGTTTTTCCTAAACAACATGATGTAACTCGAAAGGCTTTGTTGTTGCGTGTATGTCTAAGTGTGTACCCTCAAAAGAGAACACACAGGAGAGTTTTCTCTCGAAAAATATGTCAGAATACCACGTTTTAAGAAAATCCCGTATCTTGCGAAATTATCTTGTTTTTCCTAAAAAACTTGTTGTAATTATAAAAGCTTTGGTGTTGCATTTTTGTCTAAGCATGCAGCCTCAAAAGAGAACACACAGGAGAGTTTTCTCTCGAAAGAATATGTAAGAATACCATGTTATAAGGAAATATAGTGTTGCTGAGTAAAGACAAATATGTACGTATTAGAAATACTTAAAATTTACGAGAAGAAATAACTCATCATGCAAAATTATTTTGTTTTTCCTAAACAACACGTTGTAACTCGAAAAGAATTGTTGTTGCGTGTATGTCTAAATGTTTAGCCTCAAAAGAGAACCCACAGGAGAATTTTCACTCGAAAAAATATGTCATAATACCACGTTTTAGGGAAATCCTGCCTCGTGCAAAATTATCTTGTTTTTCCTAAACAACATGTTGTAACTTGAAAAGCTTTGGTGTTGCTTGTATGTCTCAGCATGTAGCCTCAAAAGAGAATGCACAGGAGAGTTTTCTGTTGAAAAAAATATGTCGGAAAACCACATTTCAAAGAAGTCCTGCATCGTGTGAAATTATCTTATTTTTCCTAAACAACATGTTTTAACTCGAAAAGCTTGGGTGTTGCGTGTATGTCTAAGTGTGTAGCCTCAAAAGAGAATGCACAGGAGAGGTTTCTCTCGCAAGAATATGTAAGAATACCACGTTACAAGGAAATACAGTTTTGCAGAGTAAAGACAAATACGTACATATTAGAAATACTTAAACTTTACGAAAAGAAATAACGCATCGTAAAAAATTATCTAGTATTTCCTAAACAACATATTGTAACTCGAAAGGATTTGGTGTTGCGTATAGGTCTAAGCGTGTAGCCTCAAAAGGGAACGCACAGGAGAGTTTTCTCTCGAAAATATATGTCAGAATACCACGTTTTAAGGAAATCCCGCATAGTGAAAAATTATCTTGTTTTTCCTAAACAACATGTTGTAACTCGAAAAGAATTGGTGTTGCGTGTATGTCTAATCGTGTAGCCTCAAAAAAGAACCCACAGGAGAATTTTCTCTCGACAAAATATGTCAGAATACCACGTTTTAATCAAATCCCGCTTCGTGGGAAATTATCTTTTTTTTCCTAAACAAGTTGTAACTCGAAAAGCTTTGGTGATGCGTGTATGTCTAAGCATGTAGCATCAAAAGAGAACGCACAGGAGAGTTTTCTCTCAAAAGAATATGTAAGAATACCACGTGAAAAGGAAATACAGTGTTGCAGAGCAAAGAAAATATGTACCTATTAGAAATACTTAAACTTTACGAGAAGAAATAACGCATCATAAAAAATTATCTTGTATTTCCTAAATAACATGTTGTAACTCTAAAAGATTTGGTGTTGCGTGTATGTCTAAATGTGTAGCCTCAAAAGAGAACCCACAGGAGAATTTTATCTCGAAAAAATATTTCAGAAGACCACGTTTTAAGGAAATCCTGCATCGTGCGAAATTATCTTGTTTTTCCTAAACAACACGTTGTAATTCGATAAGCTTTGGTGTTGCGTGTATGTAAGCATGTAGCCTCAAAAGAGAACGCACAGGAGAGTTTTCTCTCAAAAGAATATGTAAGAATACCACGTTATAAGGAAATACAGTGTTGCAGAGCAAAGACAAATATGTACGTATTAGAAATACTTAAACATTACGAGAAGAAATAACGCATGATAAAAAATTATCTTGTATTTCCTAAATAACACGTTGTAACTGGAAAAGATTTGGTGTTGTGTGTATGTGTAAATGTGTAGCCTCCAAAGAGAAACCACAGAAGAATTTTATCTCGAAAAAATATGTCAGAAAACCATGTTTTATGGAAATCCTGCGTCGTGAGAAATTATCTTGTTTTTCCTAAGCAACACGTTGTACCTCGAATAGCTTTGGTGTTGCGTGTATGTCTAAGCGTGTAGCCTCAAAAGAGAACAAACAGGAGAGTTTTCTCTCAAAAAAATATGTCAGAATACCACGTTTTAAGGAAATCCCGCATCGTGCAAAATTATCTTGTTTTTCCTAAACAACACTTTGTAACGCCTAAAGCTTTGGTGTTGCGTTTATGTCTAAGCATGTAGCCTCAAAAGAGAACGCACAGGAGAGTTTTCTCTCGAAAGAATATGTAAGAATACCACTTTATAAGGAAATACAGTGTTGCTAAGTAAAGACAAATACGTACGTATTAGAAATACTTAAACTTTACGAGAAGAAATATCACATCATGCAATATTATCTTGTTTTTCCTAAACAACACGTTGTAACTCGAAAAGATTTGGTGTTGCGTTTTTGTCTAAGCATGCAGCCTCAAAAGAGAATGCACAGGAGAGTTTTCACTCGAAAGAATATTTAAGAATACCATGTTATAAGGAAATATAGTGTTGCTGAGTGAAGACAAATATGCATGTATTGGAAACACTTAAACTTTACGAGAAGAAATAACGCATAGTGCAAAATTATCTTGTATTTCCTAAACAACACGTTGTAACTCGAAAAGATTTGGTGTTGCGTGTATGTCTAAACGTGTAGCCTCAAAAGAGAAAGCACAGGAGAGTTTTCTCTCAAAAAATATGTCAGAATACCACGTTTTAAAGAAATCCTGCATTGTGCAAAATTATCTTGTTTTTCCTAAACAACATGTTGTAACTCGAAAAGCTTTGGTGTTGCTTGTGTGTCTCAGCATGTAGCCTCAAAAGAGAACGCACAGGAGTGTTTTCTGTCGAAAAAATATTTCAGAATACCACGTTTTAAGGAAATCCTGCATCGTGTGAAATTATCTTATTTTTCCTAAACAACATGTTTTAACTCGAAAAGCTTGGGTGTTGCGTGTATGTCTAAGTGTGTAGCCTCAAAAGAGAATGCACAGGAGAGGTTTCTCTCGCAAGAATATGTAAGAATACCACGTTATAAGGAAATACAGTGTTGCAGAGTAAAGACACATACTTACATATTAGAAATACTTAAACTTTAAGAGAAGAAATAACTCATCGTAAAATATTATCTTGTATTTCCTAAACAATATGTTGTAACTCGAAGAGATTTGGTGTTGCGTGTATGACTAAACGTTTAGTCTCAAAAGAGAACCGACAGGATTATTTACTCTCGAAAAAATATGTCAGAATACCACGTTTTACGGAAATCCTGCATCGTGAAAATTATCTTGTTTTTCCTAAACAACACGTTGTAACTCGAAAGGATTTGGTGTTGTGTGTATGTCTAAATGTGTATTCTCAATAGAGAACCCACAGGAGTATTTTCTCTCGAAAAAATATGTCAGAATACTACGTTTTAAGGAAATCCTGCATCGTGCAAAATTACCTTGTTTTTCCTAAACAACATGATGTAACTCGAAAAGCTTGGGTGTTGTATGAAGGTCTAAGTGTGTAGCCTCAAAAGAGAATGCACAGGAGAGGTTTCTCTCGCAAGAATGTGTAAGAATACCATGTTACAAGGAAATACAGTTTTGCAGAGTAAAGACAAATACGTACAAATTAGAAATATTTAAACTTTAGGAAAAGAAATAACGCATCGTAAAAAATTATCTAGTATTTACTAAACAACACATTGTAACTCGAAAAGATTTGGTGTGGCGTGTATGTCTAAGCGTGTATCCTCAAAAGAGAACACACAGGAGAGTTTTAACTCGAAAAAATATGTCAGAATACCACGTTTTAAGGAAATCCCGCATCATGAGAAATTATCTTGTTTTTCTTAAACAACACATTGTAACTAGAAAAGATTTGGGGTTGCGTGTATGTCTAAGCGTGTAGCCTCAAAAAGGAACGCACAGGAGAGTTTTCTCTCAAAATAATACGTAAGAATACCACGTTATAATGAAATACAGTGTTGCAGAGCAGAGACAAATATGTACGTATTAGAAATACTTAAACTTTACGGGAAGAAATAACGCATCATAAAAAATTATCTTGTATTTCCTAAATAACACGTTGTAAAGGGGAAAGATTTAGTGATGTATGTATGTCTAAATGTGTAGCCTCAAAAGAGAAACCACAGGAGAATTTTATCTCAAAAAAATATGTCAGAAAACCACGTTTTAAGGAAATCTTGCATCGTGCGAAATTATATTGTTTTTCCTAAACAACACGTTGTAACTCGAATAGCTTTGGTGTTGCGTGTATGTCTAAGCATGTAGCCTCAAAAGAAAATGCACAGGAGAGATTTCTCTCGAAAAAAATAGTCAGAATACCACGTTTTAAGGAAACCCCGCATCGTGCGAAATTATCTTGTTTTTCCTAAACAACACTTTGTAATGCGTAAAGCTTTGGAGTTGCGTTTATGTCTAAGCATGTAGCCTCAAAAGAGAACGCACAGGAGAGTTTGCTCTCAAAAGAATATGTAAGAATACCACTTTATAAGGAAATACAGTGTTGCAGAGTAAAGACAAATACGTACGTATTAGAAATACTTAAACTTTTACGAGAAGAAATATCGCATCGTGCAATATTATCTTGTTTTTCCTAAACAACATGTTGTAACTCGAAAAGCTTTGGTGATGCTTGTATGTCTAAGCCTGTAGCCTCAAATGAGAATGCACAGGAGAGTTTTCTCTTGAAAGAATATTTAAGAATACCATGTTATAAGGAAACACAATGTTGCAGAGTAAAGACAATTACGTACGTATTGGAAATACTTAAACTTTACGAGAAGAAATAACGCATCGTGCAAAATTATCTTGTTTTTCCTAAACAACACATTGTAACTCGAAAAGATTTTGTTTTGCGTGTATGTCTAAGCATGTATCCTCAAAAGAGAATGCCCAGGAGAGTTTTCTCTCCAAAAAATATATGTCAGAATACCACGTTTTAAGGAAATCCCGCATCGTGGAAAATTATCTTTTTTTTTCCTAAACAACATGTTGTAACTCGAAAAACTTTGGTGATGCATGTATGTCTAAGCTTGTAGCCTCAAAAGAGAATGCCCAGGAGAGTTTTCTCTCCAAAATATATGTCAGAATACCACGTTTTAAGGAAATCCCGCATCGTGGAAAATTATCTTTTTTTTTCCTAAACAACATGTTGTAACTCGAAAAGCTTTGGTGATGCATGTATGTCTAAGCTTGTAGCCTCAAAAGAGAATGCCCAGGAGAGTTTTCTCTCCAAAAAATATGTCAGAATACCACGTTTTAAGGAAATCCCGCATCGTGCGAAATTATCTTGTTTTTCCTAAACAACATGTTTTAACTGGAAAAGCTTTGGTGTTGCGTGTATGTCTAATCGTGTAGCCTCAAAAGATAATGCACATGAGAGTTTTCTCTCAAAAGAATATGTAGGATTACCACGTTACAAGGAAATACAGTGTTGTAGAGTAAAGACAAATAAGTAGGTATTAGAAATACTTAAACTTTACGAGAAGAAATAACGCATCGTACAAAATTAACTTTTATTTCCTTAACAACACGTTGTAACTCGAAAAGATTTGGTGTTGAGTGTATGTCTAAACGTGTAACCTCAAAAGAGAACCAACAGGAGAATTTTCTCTCAAAAAATATGTCAGAATACCACGTTTTAAGGAAATCCTGCATCATGCAAAATTATCTTGTTTTTTCTTAAACAACATGTTGAAACTCGAAATACTTTGGTGTTGCTTGTATGTTTCAGCTTGTAGCCTCAAAAGAGAACGCACAGGAGAGATTTCTGTCGAAAAAATATGTCAGAATACCACGTTTTAAGGAAATCCAGCATCGTGCGAAATTATCTTTTTTTTACGAAACAACATATTTTAACTCCAAAAGCTTTGGTGTTGCGTGTACGTCTAAGTGGGTAGCCTCAAAAGAGAATGCACATGAGAGTTTTCTCTCGAAAAAATATGTCAGAATACCACGTTTTAAGGAAATACCGCATAGTGCGAAATTATCTTGTTTTTCCTAAACAACACGTTGTAACTCGAAAAGATTTGGTGTTGCGTGTATGTCTAAGAATTTAGCCTCAAATGCGAATGCACAGGACAGTTTTCTGTCGAAAAAATATGTCAGAATACCACGTTTTAAGGAAATCCCCCATCGTGCGTAATTATCTTTTTTTTCTTAACACATTGTAACTCGAAAATCTTTGGTGTTGCGTGTATGTCTAAGCGTGTATTCTCAA